>NW_026940213.1:0-9660 GCF_032062105.1 Saccostrea cuccullata
AATGCCCAAAAAGGTAAGTAAATTTACGAGTTCCATTTTTATTGAAAAAGCAGCTGTCAATGATATCAAAAAGCCTGGAATTTAATTTACTGTGGGGAATGGTTGTGTATGAAGTTGAAAAGTCTCGAGTTTTTAAGCTGTTGATTTTGGTAAAATCTTTCGATTTCAAATTGTCCAAAAGCTCTTTTGAAATTTTGAGTATCCACATCTGATTCACACTACTTCTTGAATATATTGTTGTATAGTACTCTTGAAGTTTTTCATTCACTATTGTCAATATTTTAGTGAGAAGTAACGAAAGAGGGTTGGTTGAACATTTACTGGAACCCGCAATGTATCTTTGTTTGTAAAGTTTCTGAATCCAATATATATAGGGTAGTTTAAATTCATTTTGGCTCTGTGGAATATTAAAACTGAAATACGATTTTGAAGAATTCCTTCCTTAGAAAGGGAAGTATGAGCATAAGTAGGATTACCACTTGTTGAATTAAATTCAAGTTCTTCTAATATACAAGTAATATAATGAGCCTTACAAACGAAGACAATGTTGTTACCTGCTTTGTCGGCAGGGACCAGTACGTACTGATCATGTAATCTATCTAATTCTTTTTTTTTGCTTCTGGATAATTTAACACAGAAAGATAGATGGTTTTCATATTGCCCCTCAATCTTTTAATACGCGACTTTAACGTGGATCTGATACATTTAATCCATCCTGAGAAAGCGTCAATGTTTTTTCATATCTGTCCCATCGTCTGGCGTAATCTTTGACAGAATCCATAATATGAAATTCCGACGCCAGTTGAAGGATCGGAGTTCCCTACATTAAGGATCTTTTAAATTAAGTGATCTAAGGTTCTCATTATTAACTGCATATTTACGTCACCTGTAAACGTCTTTTTAAAGTAAATTATTATTTTTCTGTTTTGTTCCAACTATCTGATTGGCTCAAACTGGATCACATGATCAAGTATGAAAAGTGTTACAGACTGGATGTTTCTATTTTAAAAATTTATTAACCTGCTGTTTCTAAAATTGGAAACGTTCTTCCGTGAAGCAACAATAATGCTGACGTCACAATAGTCTTCATAAACTGGATGTTTCTAAAAACAGATACTACAGCTGGTTTTCATAGCTATGACGTCATAATGCAAATGACATAACAATGCCTAGCATGAGAAGGTACTGAGAATTAGAAAGTAGAATTTTAAGACATTTCTTATTAACTGATAAAAAAATAATAAAACAATTGTAGCCTTTTGATTCGGTACAATCCCTTGATATATAGACCTTAGAGAAAGCATATCGACCTCGCACTTCGTGCTCGGTCGATATGCTTTCTCTAAGGTCTATATATCGAGGGATTGACCTCATCAAAAGGCTATAATTGTATTATATACTTATATGAAACAGATGTGTCAGATTTTGTAGTATTTTCTACCTCAAAAATAACATACCACAAGAAATTCGAGCATTACGTCACTAGATTCAAACTTTTCTAAAAATTTGCGGTATGTTTTAATCACCCGTCAAATGTCAATTTAATAGACGCAAAATTACTGTGATATGAACAAAACTTTTATGGTGTTAAAACTAAATCCTAAATTTTAAATTGTATATACATAACTTTGTTAACTTTTTGGGCAGCCAAAATGATATTAAGTAAAATATGTAGGGTAGGAGGGATTCAAAATTGCAAGCGGTTCTAATAATGATTTCCCATTTACAATATAAAAGACCACTGTTATGTAACTATTCTATGGAAAAAAAGCAACTCTGCATGAACACAAAAGAATTATTTTACATTTGATAATGTAAAACAAAAGTATAAGATATACCCACTTTTCCGAATTGATTCAGTTTGTCTTTTTTTATGTAAAAATAATCCTCTCCACATAACCGATGTCCAATTGCTGTAACTATATACACTGTTCTGTTTCCGCCACAGTTAACAGGGGCCGTATTGGACGGCAGATGGTGATCCGCAAAAAATGGAAAGGACACAACTACATAGACACAAGTAAATCCAACACATATCAGAATTCGTAATAGTCCACAGGCTGCCATAATCACTTGTTTCAGCAGGTATATATATTTAAGATAAAAATTTATGATTTGCACCGAAGTGCTTTATATTTTTGGTATATCTATGCATAACATTTCAGTAGGTGTGACGCACTCTTTGCGGTTTGTGTTAAGATGACAACCTGTGACAGATTCACCTGAATTTTAAGAAGGAAATTACATAAAAGTAAACCAAAAGGATCACCACCTTCCCAGCTCACACATATTAATTAATTATTACAATGCCCTGTAACCACTTAAACATGATCTTTCACACAGCATTTATAAACATAACAATACGACTTTAAGGGAAATTTGCTTTATTGTCAAGGAGTCTTATAAACCTGGAACTCGAAATACAAGTTCAAGTTCAATTTATTCTCCCGAACCAAAATATTAGTACATGGGGTACAATAAAACATATATACAAACAAACTAGTCAGAGGTACAAAAAATATATAATACATGTATATACATGTACAATACAAAATATAATAAACACTATCATGTTCATATATACATGATCAATTACAGGCAGATGCACAGAAAAATTTGAAGTTGACATCAGATTCATATCAAAATTAATCCCATTATATGGCATGCCTCAACAAGGAGTGTACTAAAATTAAACATCTGCTATGAATAGTTAATGAGAAAGCTGCGACGAAAACTTCTTATGTATGAAACAGACAGACGCACAGACAAACAGAAAGTTGACATCAGATTTAAACGAAAATAAATCCCACCATATGGCATGTCTCAGAAAAGATTGTGTTAAAATTTCAAGCATCTACGATGATTAGTTGCTGAGAAAACTGCGACGAAAATTTGTTATGTATGAAACGGACAGACGCACGGACAAACAGAAAGTTGACATTGGATTTGAATGAAAATAAATCTCACCATATGGCATGCCTCAGAGAAGATTGTGTTAAAATTTCAAGCATCTACGATGAGCAGTTGCTGAGAAAACTGCGACGAAAATTTGTTATGTATGAAACGGACAGACGCACGGACAAACAGGAAGTTGACATCAGATTTAAATGAAAATGTATCCCACCATATGGCATGCCTCAGAGAAGATTGTGTTAAAATTTCAAGCATCTACGTTGGGTAGTTGCTGAGAAAACTGCGACGAAAATTTGTTTCGGACGGACACACAGACACACGGACACACGGACGGACAGACAGACAGACACACTTTTAAAATAAACACCCCCCTACATTATTTTATAAATGAGGATCTTTTCCATGCTTCTCATAAATTTCTTTTAAGTTCTGTAAATTTAATCAACATTTCTCTTTTGTGAATTAAAACCCAATGATTTGTTATTCATGTTCTTGAAAAGGACTGTGTACATACTAGAATATAATAGAAATTCATGAGCAATTTGATCATCTTGGTCCAATGATTTCTGATACGCTACTCTCCTCATAATTTCCCTGGCATTGTGACAAGAAGTTGGGTTGGGGGTGCCAGATTTACGGTTAATACCACCTGTGGACATTTTGATCCCACTAGCAGCCACTGAAATAATTCAAAGAATTGTACCACATCAGAAAATAAAAAAAAATCTAATATGCATTTATAAAGATTCTGTATCATTATTAAGATTTAAGTTTTATGTAAGGTAGACTGGTTTTATATTTTGCATGAAAGCAATAAAATATGGGAAAAAAATAATACAACTCTGGAATGATTTTTTAAAAAAAAATTCCATCACCAGAAATTTTTTCAAAAGAAAGCTTGCTGATTGTTAGGTTTCCCAGTGCGTTTTAACTAATTGTAAGTTTTATGATAGATTCAAGATCACGTGACGAAATAATCCCGGTCTTTTTAGGACTTCACCGTATGCCAAGGGTTCACGAGGAGAGTAGCGTATCAGAAACCCTTGGTTAGCGAAGATGCAATTTGACCGTTATTACAAAATGTACAAAGTCTTTCAGAAAATGGTATACCACACCGCCTTTCCAGTTTCTACTGGTATATGATGATTTGCGGTGCGAAATTTTAACAGTATTTTCTTTGGGGGATAATTTACAAAGATAGTTTTCAAATCCAAAGTTTGGTTTAAACAGTATGTAATTTTGTCCTTTTGAGGAATTATTTATGTCACTTAACCAATTTGAATAAATTGATCTTGTAGTATTTGCTAACAATAGCACTTATCCATTCATAATTAACATTGGCACCTTGTTGGTTTCATACATTTGAGAAGTCACACGTTACAGATTTTCTGTATACAGTTTAACCAGGGATTTGTTAAATTTCCATCACAAAGTTTTAAAGTATATTTGTATAACACATTTACAATTTTATTTTGCGGGCCTGAAAAAAGGTTGGCCCAGTAAGAAATCATTCTACTGTACATGTTTATTGAGATATACTAGTATAGAGGAAAACGACCTGTTTCACCATAGACCATATATGATGGCGTGGAAGTTTTTTAAATTAAATACATGCTTTAGAAATTTCAAAGGTAAACGTTCAATAACAGCTAGTTTTCATAACCCTATAAATAACAATATTTTCAAACAAGCCTTAAATACTAAATACATGGCAATTTTTGTAGTTCAATTATCAAAATTAACTTAAGAGTTTGTCTATAGTGAAATTATATCGTTAAAATAATTAATCTTTTTATTATATTTTATCAAAAAACTGCCAAAAAAAAAAAGACTGCAGTAATTTAAGACCTCATTATTTAAAACATTTTATTAATCAATATCAGTTGCCCCCATGGCACAGTGGTTAGAGCGTCTGCTGTAAGAGTAGAGGAGAAAGGGGTTGATTTTAAAGTCGCAGTTTGATTCCAATGCGGCACATGAAGACGGGTACTTGGGATGAGATCGTGTAAATCGAAGACCTATATGTCGAAAAGGATGTTGGCACGAAAAATGCCGTGTATAAATTTGCCCCCTGAAGTGGTGACGATTGAAAACTTCTCGAGAGGGATCTTAAACATCAAACATACAACCAAATGATTCTTATACCCCTTGCATATTTTAGATAATATATTTGGCAGTAAAAGACACATATGCGAGGTCGAAAACTTCGCGAACTATTTACAAATCCTCTATTGACGCTCGAGTGGCGCGGTGGTAGAGCGTCTGCTCTTGAATCGCAGAGAAAGAAGTTAAACCTTGCGACACGGGTTCAAATTCCACTGAAGGACCTTCGGATGAGACCATATAAACCGAGCTCCCGTGTACAGTGGATGCTAACATGAAAAAGATCCGTTTTTAATCAATGGTCCTAAGGCCGCCAGCGATAATTGATGGTTAAAGCTTCTGATCTAAGATCGCAAAGTCAAGAGCTCATCCTTACGTCGCGTGTTCGAATCCCACTGTGGGATGTGGAGATTGGTCCTTCGGACGAGACCGTAAAAATTAAGGTCCCAAGTCGCAGCAGGTGGTACATGTAGAACGAAAATGATCCTTCACTGCTCAATAGCCGTAAGTGTCTAGTATAGGACAAAATTTACAGCTCTCCACCGACAAGTGGTGGCGTCTCCATATGAGTGAGAAATTCAAGAGAGGGACGTTAAACCAACACGAGAGGCCCAAGGACATTAACGTTCACCTGAGTATGATATATATACAAGAACTTAGTGGATCCACAGAATATATGATAAACTATAGATGAACCTTTGTTTCTAAAAAACAAGAGAAATATGATGACCAGGACGGAAAGCCAAATTCAGTCTCTTTCCCCAAGCAAATCTAACAGTTAATCAAACCGTTCAATTTTTGCTGCACGTTGCTTTTTCATTTCTTCAATAATTTTGTCACCCCGGGATGTTAGTTTTTCGAAGGACTTTGATAGGGTACCTTTCTTTTCAAATTTGTGTTTTTTAGAATTCAAGTCGCTCTGGTCCGTCTGACTATTTCAGGTTTGTTCTCTTTCTTTGGGATGTTGATAGCAAACAGGCTAAAGAGGACTTACGTCAGATTGGGGACTGTTCATTATATCTTTTGAGCTTGGGACTACATTGTACCTTTAACTGTTGTCGTACGCTATTTTTGCTGTTGAAGAGGCCCTGTTACCATACGAAATGAACTCTTCAAAAATTTCAAGTCGTCTTCCCCATTCTAGTTATTTTTACCGTCATCAACAACTCCTTTATATGTTTTTATTCAAATTTTTCACATTAATGTAATAAGAATTTTGTGCGAGTTTAGAGTCTTAGTTACTTGTGCCCATAGTATGTCATGATTTTCAACATCTTGAAATTTTTCTTCCATCTCTTTGATATCATCAATATCAGATCCCTCTCTAAATTGTCTTTCCAAATATGGATCTCTTCAAAGAAATTAAAGCTTAAATTGTTACAAGACAAATAATGAGAATTATGTATTATGTCCCACATTGTGTGTTATGAATGGTTCAAATTTACAATTGGCTGAGGAAAAAAATATGAAACAAGATTTGAAAATTCATTTCCACTAACTTACTGTTTCATGTTGACAGAACACCCCACCCCCTTCACAAAAAAAAAAACAAATTAGTACCTTTTCAGATCAAGGTTCCTAGTGTGTCAAAATCCTCAAGGGGAAGAGGCTTAATTGCTACAAGTCTGCTAGTGTTGGGTTGCTCTCTAGAAAATTGTAGATTTCCCTCTTTCTCAAATTGCTGACACAGACAATTAACAGTTACATGCACTTATATATGAATTATAAGAAAACCATACTTGGTCTAAATTATAGGACAAAAATGCCCATATAAGTATATATATATATATATATATATATATATATATATATATATATATATATAGATACACACACACACACACACACACATATATATATATATATATATATATATTACTACAGTTTGGTTCATTGATCATGTCATACAACTCTGGATATTAGGACTGTATATACTTTGGTCCCTTTTCTGGTGAGGGTTATTCACACTAAAATAATAAAAGGAAAATGAATCATATAATTACTTGTTTATTTGATTGCAAGATGTTTCCTTACAAAATCAGACTCTTTGAAATCAAATTTTGTGTCTTAAGAGTTAACACAGAAACAGGAATTCACATATAACTATGATAAAGCTAAGTGCCCAAAATCATGAAATGGTGCAAGTTCGGTACAAAGATAAAGTACAGTTTTCAATTAAGACTTTTTTTTTAAAGAAAGCAGTGCCCTTTAAATGTCTATTCAACCACTAAATTTCTATCAATAAGCCATTATATGATTGATGAGAGTGATTTATATAACCTCCTTTATATGTTTTATGATGTATTTGTTTATACAGGGGGTATATACATATATACCTTGTTAAGTCACATAACGGCTTATTGCTTACCGGTATTGATAGTACTTCAAAGGCCTGTGATTCAACTTTTAACACTTAAAGGAAAAAATCCGTGTTGACAGTTTCTTTTCTTTTCTTGCTGTGGCCTTCAATTCGACATTTAGATACCGGGTATATCGACGACGTATTGTAAATTAACAATTTTAATTTCCATTCTTATTATCCTTGTGAGCTTGAGGTTAAATATGCCACAGATCCTGACACCATTTTACTTGAAAAAAAACTTAATTGTAATCTAACAACCAAACTATATGATAGACGTGATGGCATTAACTTTTCTACAGTCAACTTCCCTTACTTATGCAGCAATATACCTTCATCACATGCATACGGTGTTAATTTGTCTCAGTTGATTAGATACGCAAAAGCGTGCTCAACGTTTGAACAATTTCTCAAATGAGATAAATTATTGACAAACAAGTTGATGAAACAAGTATATTAGGTGTCTCGTTTAAAGCAATTATTTCGTAAGTTCTGTGGTCGATACTATGACCTTGTCAGCAAATACAATTTATCACTGAGTCATATGCTGACTGGCGTTTTTCATACTTATTGTTAGTCCTTTATTCATACACTAAATTGACGACGGATTTTTCCGTTATTCCCGATCATGACAAGGAGCACACGGCGGGTGTGACCGTTCGGCAGGGGATGCTCACTCATCCATGGCACCTTATCGTACATCTGATGATTTGTAGGTCAATGTTTGCTCTGCTCTTATTTTGTAATGTTTTATGGACTCTGATATTGAATACTGTTCGTTATCTCCATATCCTTATTGATGGTGTAAGAGTAGTCTTTCTTATCGTTTCTCATTCGCACGTTTTGGAGGAGAAAGGGTATTTGCTATTATTTCATTTTATTATCCCCTCGCGCGACTAGCATCGCACCTGTGCGTATGTGTTTGTTGTGTCCGTTACAGCTTGTGGGCAAGAGAAACAAAAGGCCCACGGGCCTTATATGTCATCTGGGTATTCCGTTACAACTTTCCAACAAATGAATTTGATTCGTGTTTTAAACCAGAGGCCATGAAATTCACAATTTTGAAAGAGACACCATTGCTTATCATTATACATTTAGCATGCTTACTTTGGTTACGTAATACCCAGAGGTAGATCAGTGCAACAAAGAGAAAATGAATTTCTATTTATAACCAGTTGATTTCAAAGCATTTATTTAAATTCAGACTATGTATCCTCCCCCTCCAAATACGTCTGACCCAGGGGCCTGGAAATTAACCATTTTGGAAGAAGCAGCTTTCTTCATCATAAATATGTACTTACATCATTGGCATAATATCCAGGAGCAAAGGAAAAGTTTTTCAAAGAATTCGTTCATTTTCATGATATAAACATTAGCGCCCCGCCCTAACACATGAAGCCCTTACCCAGGGGCCCTGAAATTCACAAATCTCAAAGAGGCATCCTTCCTTCTCATAATTATGTACATAGTTCATTGGTATTAAACCCAGGCGCAGAAAAGAAGATTTTCAAAGAAATAATTCATTTGCACTATAATAATCTATATATCCCCGCCCTAGCAATGAAACCCCTGACCCTGGGGCCATGAAATTCACAATTTTGGAAGAGGCAGCCTTATTCAACATAACTATGAACTGGTTAGTTTATTTAATGCCCGTGAGCAGAGAAGAATTTCAAAGAATTTAAGCATTTTCACTATATAATCTTTATAGCGCCGCCTT
Organism: Saccostrea cuccullata; assembly: GCF_032062105.1. NCBI lineage: Eukaryota > Metazoa > Mollusca > Bivalvia > Ostreida > Ostreidae > Saccostrea > Saccostrea cuccullata. Next base: position 9,096 of record NW_026940213.1, read on the forward strand.
AGCACTAACCTAAAAAAAAAATTTGACTATCGATTCTCAACTTCCACAAACGTATGTGGCATTGTAAAAGGATGAACTCTACTTATTTTCAAATTATCAGTGAAACATTTAAAATATTACGATTTTACTCTATTGTCAAGTCGTACATGAATATTCAGGGTATCTTCATACCCTGAAAATTCATGTACGACTTGACAATACTCACATCCGCTACTTCTGGTTAGGAGGCAGAGGATAGTTTTTTTTGCAATCAAAACGTTTGACTGACGGTTTACTGAATATTGAGTTGCTTTTAAAATGTGCATTGAAAAATTCTGAATTTTCTCTAAATGTAATAATAGTATGAGTCGGAGAAAGGATGACTGCACTTAACGCTGTGTTTTGGGTCTTTTTCGGTCACTGCTGTTGCTTTTAACTCTTAGCCTAAGTTCCCCTTCATACATTTACTACAGTGGTCTATCAATTAGACACACAATTTTAATGTTAAAAAATTTTTGTGTTGCTAATAATTTTGTTTTGAAAGTTTTCCGAAAAGGGTTTGTTTCCGCCCTTTTTAAAATTTTAA
>NW_026940214.1:0-98469 GCF_032062105.1 Saccostrea cuccullata
TTTTGATTTTTTAAAATTTTTAAAAATTTTTTAAAAAACATTTTTTTTGTTTTTTTTTTTTCCCCTATTTTTTTAAAAAATTTTTTTTTAAACTTTGTTATTCCAGAAACATTACCAATTTTAAAAAAATTGAAAATTAATTAAGTTTTCCCATAAAACAAAAATTAAAATTTTTTTTCTTTTGAAAAAAAATTTTAATTAAAATAGAAAACGGGGTTTGCATTATAAAAAAAATTTTTTTAAAAAATTGTAACGTGCAACGCCCCATTGGTTTTGTGGTGATATGTCTTGTATCACCGAGGCGTTACACTGGTTCGTTAACCTGTTAACTCGGTTTTTTGGACCAAATAAAATTACAATCAAATATATACAAATACAATAAAATATAAAGGTTTCTTCTTGATTGGCAACCACTAACTGGTCAACGGGTGTCCCCCGTAAAAAATTTTCCGTTCCACTTTTACTGCTCCTGGCATTTCCCCCACTTTTGTGGTATGCCCCTCTCTTCTATAACCAAGTGCTGCCTTTTTCAGGTCTTACGTTTTTGGTTTTTAAATTTAGCTTTTCCCCCCCAACTTTGCCTTTTCAGGTCTTATCCCGTTTGGGAAAAACAAGCTAATTTAAAACCCCTCCCAGAGGGGTTTTTAAAGGCCCTCAATAAATTGTATTCCCCCAAAATGGCTGTATATGGCAGATTCATACTCTTGTATGTTTGTAAAATTAATTTTTTTTAGTGTTTAAAAAATTAAAAGGGAAATATTAACTTTATACGAAACTAAACTCCCCCCATTTCTTTTTCACTACCCTCCCCTCAAGATTATATCGTCCCGCATATGATTAATATTTACAATTTTTTTAAAAAACTTTTAAGGGACAATTTGTACTTTCTAACAAGACTATCTTCCTCCATGTGGCTCCTACTCTAACGGGGGATTCTCTCATCAAAATTTTTTTAACTCATTTTTCCTCTCTTCCCCAGAGGTTCGGGCTGCCCTTCTGGGCCCCCTTCATCATCGGGTTTCCCTTTGAAAATTTTGGGGGGGTCCTTCACCATTTGTAAACTGTATACTTGTGGTTTTCCACACTCCACAGTCAACTTTGTAGGTAAGTCTGTCATTTTTGAAGCACCTTGAAAGGGACCCGCCAGTAACTGGTTTTCGACGACCTGCCTTTCTAATGGAAAGAAACATGACTTTCAACCCGGCTCAAATTTCTCCATGACAACTTTTGGTCTGATACTTCTTTGCTAACCCTGGGTGTTTTTATTTCTCCTACATGTTTGTGTGTTTCCATGGTTTTTTTTAATTCCCAGGGCCCCCTTTTCTTGGGAAGTCTGACTATTGGGGTTCAAACATAAAGTCAAAGGGGGTTGAACTTCTTCCCCGCATCAGGTAATTGGGAGTGTAGCCAGTTTCTTGAACGGAAGTGAAGCCATCATTACAAATGGAGGTGTTTTCCCATCTGAATGATGGTGTTACGTAAACCTTAAAATTTACAGCGAACAGTGGCCAGTGCCTACTAATGCCACTGAGGTACGCTCGTTTCTTGGGCTATGCAGCTATTATAGGAGAGTCATCAAAGATTTCTCAAGCATTGCAAAATGCCTACACACGCTAACAGAGAAAGGTCGCGCCTTTGCTTGGTCTCAAGAATGCCAAGAGGCATTTGACACCCTAAGAAATAAGCTGACCAACACTCCAATTTTAAGGCATCCAGATTTCTTTCATCCCTTCATTTTAGATACGGATGCCAGCAATGTGTCTATAGGCGCAGTCCTATCACAAAAGATTGATGGTCAAGAGAAGGTTGTTGCTTATGCAAGTCGGACATTGACAAAGTTTGAGCGCAGATACTACGTTACACGAAAGGAATTGTTTGCGGTTGTCCACTTTGTCAAACACTTTAGGCATTACCTCTATGGTAAAAAGTTCATGGTCCGGACAGACCATAGCTCCTTAAGGTGGCTTTTCAAATTTAAGAATCCTGAAGGACAGTTGGCACCTTGGTTGGAAATCCTCAGCACTTACAGTTTTGAGATACAACACCGACCAGGTACACAACACAGCAATGCAGATGCATTGAGCCGTTTACCATGGCGCCAATGTGGTTTTGATCCAAACTGGGAGAAAGATTTGGAAGGTAACAGGCCGAAAGAAGCAAGTGAATCAAAGGACGATGAGGACGATCCATTGAAAGGCATGCAAGACAAAGACAAAGACATATCCCTTGTCAAACGTTGGGTCAAAGAAAAGACAAGACCTGAGTATAGTGTGGTCAGTGGTCAAGGATACGTATTACGTTCTTTGTGGTCACAATGGAACAATCTCTGTATAGAAAATGACATTCTGAATAGAAGATTTGAAGAGGAAGATGGAAAGACCATACGCTTGCAGGCTATTGTTCCAAGTAGCCAAGGACGGACAATATTCGAGTACTGCCATGATGTGAGGACAGCTGCACATCTTGGTGTGAGTAAGACACTAGCTCGAATAAGGCAAAAGTTCTATTGGCCTGGTTTGCAAGCTGACCCCAGAATGTACATAGCAGGTTGTGAGAAATGTTGTAAGAGGAAAGGTCCTCAAATGAAGAGAAGAGCACCCATGGAATTGGTTGAGAGTGGTTTACCCATGGACAGGATTGCCACGGACATCTTGGGAGAACTACCAATGACAGAGGATGGCAATAAATACATATTGGTGGTATCGGACTATTTCACGAAATGGACCGAGTCCTCCCCTATGCCGAACATGGAAGCCAAGACAGTGGCAAATCTTATTGTTGAAGAAGTAATTGCTCGGTTCGGTGTGCCATCAGTTATTCACTCTGACCAAGGTCGACAATATGAGAGTACACTGATTGAGGAGATGTGTCAAGTTCTCCAAATCAAGAAGACACGGACCAGCCCCTACCATCCACAAAGTGATGGAATTGTAGAGCGTTTTAACAAGACGCTAGTGACAATGTTGACAACGCTTACATGAACCATCATTCAGACTGGGACAAACACCTACCATTTGTAATGATGGCTTACAGGGCCTCTGTTCACGAGACAACTGGTTACACTCCCAATTACCTGATGCTGGGAAGAGAAGTGTCAACACCGCTTCACATCATGTTTGAGATGCCCAGATCAGTGCAGCAAATTCCAAAAGACAAGTGGGCCTGGGAATTAATAGAAACCTTGGAAAGTGCACACAAACATGTCAGAAAGAATATAAAACCGGCAATGGTTAGACAAAAGAAGCATCACGACCAAAAGAAATTTGAGCCAGGCTGCCAAGTCTATGTGTTCTTTCCAATTAGAAAGGCAGGTCGCTCGCCAAAATTTACCAGTTATTGGCGGGGTCCTTACAAGGTGTTGTCCAAGATGACGGATCTTACCGACAAGGTTGACTGTGGACGTGCTGGAAAACCACAAGTCAATCATGTCGACTTAATGCGTCGTAGGTACCCTCAAACGTTGCAAGGTGAAACGCCTGATGATGAGAGAACGGCACCAGAGGACGAGACTGAACCTCTAGGTGAAGAAGTAGAGGAAGATAATGAGTTAAGTAAGCATTCTGATGCAGACGACATCCCTGTTAGACGTAGGAGAAAACCACAGTGGATGGAAGACTACATCTTGTACATTGAAAAAAATTGTAAATATTGTAAATAGTTAATCATATGCGGGACGCATATAATCTTGAGGAGAGGGTAGTGAAACGGAAATGGTTGTTGTTTAGTTTCGTATAAACGTTAGACCTACGTTTTCTTTTCATTTCTTAAACACTAAAAAATATTGATTTTGCGATCATACAAGTAGTATGAAATTGCCAATTTACGGGGACTGCTCTGAAGTAATACACGCTGTATTAGAGTGTTTTGATACCTCTCAGGGGACAGTGTTTGAAATAGATTTCGGCTGTGTATCGTCTTATACATTGTATTTAGACCTGAATAAGGCATACAGTTGCGGAGGGCACATAGCTTAGAATCTGAAATAACCTGAACATAAGACCTAAATAAGGCAGTTGGTTGGTTATAGGGAGAGGTGGCATACCACAGATAAAGGTGGGGGAAGTGCCAAGAGGCAGTCCTATCCTTGTGGCAGGAAAAGAAGAAATTTATTTACGGGAGACACCCGTTGAACACAGATAGTGGTTGTCCAATCAAGAAGAAATCCATTGTATTACTTTATCGTATTTGTATATATTTGATTTTATTTTATTTGGTCAACAAAAACCTGAATTTGTTATTTTTATTATTATTTTATTAATTTATAAAGCGCAAAATCACATATAGTTTCTATGCGCTGTAGAATGGTTTTGCTAATATTTAAAAACAATAATAATTAATAAAACCTATAAATCTGTTATGGAAAGTAAATAATCGATAAAACAAAGGGACCTTAAAATAAAACATGGTAGTAAGATGAAATTGGTTAACGTAGACAAGGCAAAATAAAATGAAAATAAAAACTGTTATGTACACAGGAAAGTACTTCTGAAGTTGAGTATACGAGCGGGTACACATGGAGTTAACAGGTTAACGAACCGAAATGTAACGCCTCGGTGATACAAGACATATCACCAATACAAAGCTCGGTTGCACGTTACATTATTATGTTTATTTTTTTTTTACTCACCCCAAGCTGCATGGTCCGTTCTATAATAAATCCGTATGTCATGAATGCTGTAGACTGATTCCAAGTTTACCCACCAGGTTGCGTTTGTTTGACCATCAGCTGATATTGTACACTGTCCTCCCCAAGCTCTGAGGTCAGTCTTCAGTCCATCTACTGCTTTTTCGGATTGGAATTTGCCCTCCTTTGGGGAGTACTCTTGAGATTGCCAGGTTGATTTATTTAAAGCTATATTTTCTTTTTTAAAGAAGAAATAAAACTATTAAAAACGTTGATGGTTTTGGGGTTCAAAAGAAGAGAGTCAATAGATTTTTTAAGAATTATTTGTAAAGTTTTTGTTTTCTTTTTTTACCACTAATGTTTGTGATTGCTTTGCTTTAATTATGAATATGTCAGTAAAAACATAATTTAAACTGTTTTTCAATAAGGAATATAATGAACAATCAGAAATAGTCATTTAAATTTGCAGATTTTTGAAATATCAGCAAATAAACCTTTATTTTTTAAAAGTATTTTTTCATTTCGTTCTCAAATTTCAGTTGTATTTGTTTTGTACATTATTGAAATATTGTTCTGTTTTTACCAAAATTTACGCAATATATTAAAAAATGAAGGAGACTCACATCTGATTTTTTTTCATTGACATTTTGTTTGGGATATAATGCAATATAAAATTTTTGAAATGTAACTCTCCAACGATATAGAGGCACAACCGTTTCCATTTCAGCACGCAAATGTTGGTAATGTATATAAACTCCATAGATGATTGAGCAGAAAATAGGGTATTTTAATTCATTTAATGTTAGAGAAAGATGATGATGCTCAGCAATGATAATTTTGATGTTTTTATTAAGAACTATTTTAAATGTTTTTAAATGTCCATTACTCTGACTTCCTGTTTAGAACACTTGAACGATTTTAGTACAAAAGATGCGTGCAGGCATTGAATGTTATAGAAAACCGTGAACATGTTCTTGATTTAAATATCCTTTTTTTTTGCTAAAAGTCGATGTAAATATAATACAAATGGAAATTTGAGAAAACAGTTTAAATTACACGTCGGTGAATATATATAGCCATATTAAACAGCCATATCAATGTATAGAATAGAAATTAAACTACTTTGTACCTTACAGAAGTTTCCTGAACAATTATTCATTCTAAACACCAAATAACATGGAAATTAAAAAAGTTATTTAAAAAAAAAGAACATTTGGACACAGTGAATTGTAAGAACTTGTTAAAATTTCATATGCCTTTAACATGGGGAAAAATAAAGAGTGTACATGAACATCTGTACCATTAAGATATAATTTAGGGAAAACAATATTATGGATGCTGCATTTTTCGGATATACGGTTAATGTTCCTAAATACTGCTTTTAACGAATATTAGTCCTCTACCAGTGAAACCGGAGGGGACTATAGTTTTCCTCTGCTCTGTCCGTCCGTATGCCCGTCTATCTGTCTGTCCGTCAGTCCGTCTAGCTGTCTGTTTGTCCTTCTGTTTACCTGGCCCCGCTAGTCTGTCAGTCTGTCCAACTTGGTTTTTTCTAAGCACTTGCAGATATTTAGCTGAATTTTGTTATGTAAGTGTATCTTGATGAGTTACAAATAAAGTTTGAATTTCGCATCGCTTCTTTGATTTTTGACAGAATTATGGCATTTTTAATTTCTCCCATTAGTGTTTTATTATGATCAGTTTCTTGCAGCGCTAACTATCGATGGTCGACATAAATATGAAGTGAGAAAAAAACGTTGCAAAATGAATTGAATTTTCGTCTTGATGTGGCTTATTTTATTAGGTTTAAGACATTCACAACTTAAAAAACATGCAGTTTTACCACGGACATAACTTTTGCATATTATAAAATGACATCTTGAAGAAAAAGGGGAACTCGGTAGGGGAAATGTATTGCTTATGCCATAATCTCAGATTGCTTGTTGAAGGGGTGATTCACTATCGCATTTATATATTCCAATACGGGAATAATGAAACAAATTTAACACACGCACAAGGAATTTAATGAGGATTGTTTTTCAGCTTTCATTTTTGGCATATATTTCTTTCTTCTTTTGAAGCATTAAGTATTATTAAGTTTCGATTCCTATTTTGAAATAAAATCTACACAGAGATAAATGTTGAGAACCGTAATGCTCTATGCTGGTCATAAATACATGATTAAATTAACTGTGATGAATTTTATTATCACAAATATGCAAAAGTATCAAATTTATCGTAAAAGTCGTTGCAAAAATACAAAATTTAAGCTTCAAATTACATGTGACACCTTTTTAGTAATGTCCTAAAATTAACATTTATATTCTGAATATTTAAGTTAATATTAACTACTGTGCTTACCAGGTAATTTCCGAAATATGTCGTTACTTTTAAATGATTTGATTGCTTTTTATTTATTTTTTTTATATCTGAAAACAACAGAAAACTATTTTTGAGTAAAGATTGATTGATTGATTGTATATTGTTTAACGTCCCTCTTGAGAATTTTTCACTCATATGGAGACGTCACCGATGCCGGTGAAGGGCTTCAAATTTAGACCTATATTCGGCACTCAGGGCCGTTGAGCAGTGAGGGTTCTTTATCGTGCCAGCGCCTACCGTGACACGGACCTACGTTTTTAAGGTCATATCCGAAAGACCCGTGACTTTCACTTCTAGTGCCGAGCGCTTGGCGAAGGAACAGTCACTACCTTTGTTTACGTCTCAGGTATGACGCGGCACGGTGAACGAGAATCGAACCCGGGCCTCCCGATCACGAAGCGAACGCTCTACCACTAGGCTACCGTGACCGGTTTTTTGAGTAAAGAAAGATTGTATACATGTAATTGTCTATGCTTATAAGCAATTTGAAACTATTTTGGAATCAACATTCTTAATATGAAAATGTATGATAATGAGGCTGTGTTTTATCGAAGAATTAATTGATAAAAAAAGATCAGAGGAAAAACTTTGTAACATAGATTTGTGTGTGAGACGTTATTGGGGTGCTAAAAGGTCTCAGAAAATGCTCCGTACTGCTTGAAGAACTCCCATTTTTTTTAAACCTCCAATCACATTCTGAAAATACTCTTTAGAAAATAATTCCAATACTTTAATTAAATTATAATCAACTTGTACCATCTTAGGACCCTATTGGAAATAAGCATGTTTTATATATTGCTTTCATGGGTTATCCTAGGCAAAGATTGATTAAAAATATGTTTATTTGTGTATTATGTGATAAGATCTGGTTCTGAGATCTGTATAATCCTGTGATAATGATAACTGTGATAATACCTGGAGTGATATTGTTTTAATTTGATAGCTACATGTATGTACTAGAACTTTTAAGCGATCCCTAATTAATTTTTGAATGTAATTTGTGTTATGATTTGTAATGAATTTGACTCTTTGCCTGAATAAACATAATAATAATAATAACTTTTGATAACAGGAGCAAATATCCATGAACAGCTTATTTTTCAAATAGTTTTTGCACGAGTCTGAATGATTTAATTAATATGTTTATATATATATTTTTTAAAATATACATTGCATTTATGTCACTTTACACCCATCGATTGAAGTATTTTAAAATGTTTTGCATTAAAGAAAAGATCTCGCCTAATCTTATTTGAAGTTTGAAAGCAAAAGAAACTGCAATTTTAATGAATAACTTTTGAAATACGTGGATATATTTTATCTCTATTATATATTTATAAATTTTAAGATTTCTATTAAAATTTACGTTCCAAATAAAAAAAATACACAACCTTATATACAGGAAATGAATAAAATGTAATAGCATCGACAAAAAAAATCGCAACACTCAGCCCCCCCCCCCCCCAAAAAAAAAAAAAAAGGCACATGTTTTGAACGATCATCAATCGTCATTTGGAGGGATTTCCTGATCTATACAAGTAGTTAACTTTGAAAAATAAGAAAAAAAATATAGATAATTATAAACTTACCATAGCCAAGAGAGTAATAAGTTGTCAATATCACATAAACTGTCATGAAACTAACTAGCTCCATGTCAGCCGACGTTCCATTTTACTGACACAAGGAAGTCAAAATACATTGTTGACAATTTAGATAAAGTCGACCGATTTTACACTTCTAGCTAAATTTAACTTGAGGCCAAGGTATGTTTTTGCCAATTTAAATCTCATTTAATATTTTTATGCATGTTCATTGTTGTGGAACTACCCAAGTTGTTGTTAAAGGAAGTAAAAAAAAAAATACAGTAGCAGATCAAAACCCTATTCAGATAAGGAAAATGAGTTTTTTTTAGATAATTTTAATGATGAACTTCTTAGTATATAATAATGTATCTTTATAAGCTTTTAATCATTGTTAATTACCTAAGTCATTTAAAAGAGGCATAAACTGCATTCAATGAAGGAAACATTTTATTTAACAGGATAACTTTAAAGACCTGCACTTAATATGAAATATTTCTTGATCTACTTTGATTTTTTTTCTGAAGAAAGTTCTTTTTCCTTTTCAACATTTGCATTATTTTTTTTTTTTTTTGATTGAGTAAACGCAAAAAAAGGTCATGTATATTTTGTGCAGAAAAGAGTATCGTGCAGTATTGTCATTTCACCTTCTTCGCTTGAAAAACCATGTACAGGTAAATATTATACTAAAATCATATTCATACAAAAAATGATTACTGAACCGTTAAGGAGGAAAATGATCAGTTGAACTTCACGATTTCACTAAATTAACAATGATGTGCATTTCTGTACAAGGTTTTCATTATAAGTTATTCAAAATGACGGGACAGAAAAAAAAATGTGACACCACTTGATATCAAAAGTTTCATTAAAGTTACGCCTTTACTTGGCATTAATCCCTTAGATATTTATCGATGATTTCTATAGGAGTAGTCAAATTTGTTATATATATGTTTGTTGATGGGCTTCTGAATTTAAAACAGATTATAATCTCCTCAAATATCCTGTTCACCAAGGTCAGACTGTATCATTTTAAACGAATAAAATCCAAATAGACTTGGGGATGATTTTGAAATTGCGCATCGCTTCTTCGTGTAACTAGTCTCACAGATGGATGGTATATAAACCGTGAGGCATGTATATAGCTCGGATGACAAAACTTTTCGTTAGGACATGTTTATGGTATTTTGTAGAAAAATTCTATAGATAAAGCATAGAGAGATTATAGCTAATTTTATTCAAATTTTGTTAGAAATTAACAAATGAGAACAGACAATATTGAAGAGGCAGACAAATAAACAAAATAAAAACATTAATTAAAAAAAAAAAAAAAAAAAGAAAACAAAATTATTTAATCAAGTCACAAAAAACAAAGACAGGTTGTAAAGCTCACACACCGACACACACACAAACGTTTTGGTAACTCGGAATAGTCCAGAGTAAAACTATATTTTCTTGATGACGGCATGTCCGGTACATCTAATGTTCACGTCCGGGATAGTCCACGGCGGATCTTAAAAACTCCCTCACACAACATACGGGATTTACTTAAATTTCAATTAACATATTTACGCAATTTATATCATACATACAAGTCAGACGCTCTTTGATGTAGAGGATTGACACTAATTCCTTAGATAAATACTGAGTGACAAATTCCTTTTTACAATTTAAACTCAATTTGATAGGTTAATAACTTAAGCATATGTCAAAAATAAGCATTAAAAATAATTCTTTTCATAAAATTAAATTCTGTTTAAACAATATATATCACTAGCAGCGCAGAGACAGACTTTTAAAAATCAAAGTACTCAGAAGTACACAGAGCCGGCCTCATTTACAGAATAGAATGGATTTCTTACATGAATCACGTTTATATTCTGATGAAAAAATTATTTTAAAACTATCAATATAAATGATAAGACACTGACAGTGAGTTTTTCAATCCTAATACCACGGTCCGATTTTGTCAGAATCAGAATTGATCTGGTACCGCAGCTGAATGTAAACAAACAGGCTAGTCTGGTTCCCTCTCCTGCATTACCTCGTATGTGTAGATTGATTGATTGATTGTTTACTGTTTTACGTCCCTCTCCAGAATATTTCACTGATATGGAGACGTCACCATTGCCGGTGAAGGGCTGCAAATTTGGGCCTTTGCTCGGCACTCAGGGCCATTGAGCAGGGAGGGATCTTTATCGTGCCACACCTGCTGTGACACGGGGCCTCGGTTTATACGGTCTCATCCGTAGGACCGCCCCATTTAGTCGCCTTTTACGACAAGCAAGGGGGTACTGAGGACCTATTCTAACCCGGATCCCCACGGGATTCGTATGTGTAGAGAACTATGGTAACACTGATTATCAAAAATCCTTACGCTAATGAACTATGTTCTTTGACTTATGAAGTTTTCAAAGTCATTACTTCTAATGTTTATTTTATATACATAAAACTTCGTTTTATTTTTCTTGCTTTATTTAGCGTTTGTATTATCTCAAAAGCGGTTGAGAGTAAGAACTATATTTTTTTTTGCACGTAACTTTAAAATGGCGACTATGGGGTTAACATCCTGCCTTGAACAGGATCACATAAGCCGGCAATTGCTCTTTGAGCAATAAGCCCGGCTAAAATTCAGAGGTGGAATCAGGCGACTTCAATCCTTTAATGGCACCACCAACCCCGTAACGAGACACGTATATGTTCTCGTCGAAATGACCGGTCTCAGCGCCTTGAACCTCCAAGAACATGTATTGTATGTTCTTGAATAATATGTATTAATAAGTCTTTAAGGAAATATCATGTAAGAAACCTGATTTATATTCTAATATATTCTATTTTTTTTATTATTCGTACTTCTCAATCTATCATGTTCAAATAACATGTATTTATTTTTTTAGGCACATTAAACCTTATTCGTCAGCCAGTCTGTCCATCTGTCACGAGAACTTTAAAATTGATAATAACTATTGAATGAGTTGAAATAGGACTTTGATATTTCACATGTGCATTATTTGTGACATCTGATTTTCAAATATACAGTGATTTTTGACCCTGTGACCTTGATCTTGGAGCTTGACCTACTTAAAAAGAATAACATTACTTTAAATTGACCGTAACTTTTTAAAACTTCCATTTTATAAAAATGTATTAACTGTGACAACACCTTTTAAAATTGACTGATTTTTTACCCTTTGACTTTGAAGTTTGACCTGTTTTCCAAAAACATTAACAATACTCATGCTTTATGACTGAGAAGAGATAAGACTTTAATTTTATCCCTGTGAATTACCTAAATACACTGACTTTTGATTACTTGACCTTGAGGCTTGATCATTATACATATATCACATGGCTTCGAGGGTGACATACCAGCATATTTGCCCCGAGGTGACAGGAAAGCCCTGGAGTGTTATGTCACCCAATGCCGAAGGCAGAGGGTGACAAAACACTCCAGGGCTTTCCTGTCACCGAGGGGCAAATATTCTGGTATAGTCGCCCGAGAAGCCATGTGGTATATGTTATATGACATTTAAAAGAAAATTTAAAATCATTCAAAATCGTTAAAATGTACACAAATAATCCAAAAATGCATTCTTGACGTAAAGAAATACGCTGTGTTGTTTACTTTTGCTTAGCAACCGACGTCATAAAATCTCGAACCCGAACTAAAATGCGTAACGTAAAAACACGTGAACGTGATCGAAATAGTGACATAACTGTTTTCGGCGGGGGTTGACATAACTGTGTCCGGCCGGACATAACTGTTTCCGGTGTGACTCGGCATTTTTCAGGGTTTATAGCGAAACTTATTACATTTGTGATATAATAGGAAAACTTATTCAAAAATGTTATATAACTTTTTAATGAGGAGAGATAGGGCTTTTATATTACACAAACATCACGATGTCATGTACGTAACCTGTTATAAAATCATATCAAATACTAGTATATCATGAACTTTGACCTTTAGGTTTATCCGGCTTTTCCATAATTTTTTACACATGTATACTAGCTGCGACAAGGCCTATCTAAAAGAAAGGTATGGCTTTAATCATGGAGAGTGTGTAAAGGCCTTGAATCAAGGTCATTTAGGATAAGATATTTTGACTGGATGCATTGTTTGAAAAAAAAATGTGTGAATTTGTCAATACAGTAGCAAACAAATGGGATATGCTCATCACCAGCTTGTGTCATGGTGTGAACCAAGGTCATTTTGACAAGGTCAAGGTCGCAAACATTCCTTTACTATCATTTTTTAATAGTAAAACATAATAAGATGATATCTACCCTTGAAAGATTGCTTTTTCATTTGAACGTGGCATGACCTCGACTCATTTGAAATTAGTACTATATACCCACCTGAACAGCAGGAGAGTATATAGTAATCGGGATGTTCGTCCATCCGTCTGTCCTTCCCTCTGATACGCTTAGGCGAACCCATCTCTTATCCTCAGCTCGTCTGATACCACCGAAAGAACTATTTGTCGTTTTATCTCGACCCATATTTTGAACAATGCAATGTTATGTGTATTCGCATTCATATTTTGTCTTATTTTAATTTTACTTTGCCTGTCCGTGTTGTTTGAACGAATAAACAAATATTGTGATTTGGATCTTCCGTATTCAGCTTTGTAACTCAAAACGATAAATATTTCGATATGGTTATCAATTTGAACTGGGCTCTTTTACATCTTATCGATCTCATAAAAAAGTTATGTTGTTCGAATCATGTGTTATTAAATGAGCAGAAAATTTTATTGTCCATGTACAGGTAATTGATTGTAGACGGCAAGTATAAGAATTCATTATGCGTACGCGTATAACACGCATAACTGAACAAACAAGATGTGTTTGTGAAACACAGATGCCCCCGTATGGCAACATAGTAAAGATTAAGCTTTTCTTAAATGCTAATTTAATTAATTGGTAACAAAAGTATAGGGTATTCTCACTTGAAAAAAATTGTGAAATTTGAAAATAAGCCAGAAATTTGAAAATAAGCCGATGTTTAAGTTTTTTCAATAAGTACAAAAATCTCCAAGGTCAAGGTAAAAAGGTCAATGTAATTGGTATCAAATGAAAGCTCTTGCAACATAGAATACTTATGGAGAGTATGGAAGCAATATCCCTTACCGTTCAGAAGTTATGGCCAAGGCTAAACTTTTTTTTAAAGTAGGTCAAACTCCAAGGTCAAGGTCAAAGGGTCAAAGTTCTTGTGATGAAAGGTCTTGTCACAAGAGTTAAATATGTAAAGTATGAAAGCATTAGCCCTAACTATTTAAAAGTTACGGTCAATGTTTGCATTTTTTAAAGTAGGCCAGTATCAATGGTCAAGGTCAAAGGGTCAAAATTCTTGGTATCCAATAAAGGGTCTTTTCACAAGGTTTACGCATATGAAGTGTGAAAGCCCTAGCTCTTACCATTCAAAAGTTATGGCCAAGGTTAAAGTTTCCTCACAAGTAAGGAAATCTACAAGGTCAGGGTCAAAGGGTCAAGGTTGTTGGTATCCAGTGAAAGGTCTTTCAACAAACATTACATATGTGAAGTATAAATGTCCTGGTGTCTACTGTTCAAAAGGTATGGTCAACGTACAATTTCTTAAAAAGTAGGTCAAACTCCAAGGTCAAAGGGTCTAAGTTATTGTTATCAAATGAAAGGTCTTGTCATAAAGGTCAGATAAGTAAAGTATGAAAGCACTAGCCCTAATCTTTAAAAGTAAGGGTGAAGATTTGCTTTTTTAAAGTGGGTCAACCTCAAAGGTCAAGGTCAAAGGGTCAAAGTTCTTGGTATCCAATAAAGGGTCTTTTCAAAAGAATTACATATATGAAGTATGAAAGCCCTAACCCTTACCGTGGAAAAGTTATGGCCAAGGTTAAAGTTTTTTCTCAAGTACGGAAATCTACAAGGTCAAGGTCAAAGGGTCAAGGTTGTTGGTATCCAGTGAAAGGTCTTTCAACGAACATTATATATGTGAAGTATAAATGTCCTGGTGTCTACTGTTCAAAAGATATGGCCAAAGTAAAATTTTAAAATTTTTATGTAAAAGTGGGTCAAACTCCAAGGTCAAGGTCAAAAGGTCAAATTTGGTGGTACCCAAAGAAAGGTCTTGTCACAAGAAATACACATGTGAAGTATGAAAGTCATAGCTCCAGTAAATCAAAAGTTATGGGCAAGGTTAAAATTTTTGCGGACAAACAGACAAACAGAGAGACAGACAGACAGAGAGACAGACAGACAGACAGACGGACACGACAAAAACTATTTACCCCCGAAACTTCGTTTACGGGGGCATAAAAAGGTCAAATTTGGGGGTTCCCAAAGAAAGCTCTTGTCACAAGAAATACACATGTCAAATATGAAAATCATAGCTTTACTAAATCAAAAACAAGATGTGTTTGTGAAACACTGATGCCCCCGTATGGCAACATAGCAAAGATTAAGCTTTTCTTAAATGCTAATTTAACTAAATAGTACCAAAAGTAGGGTATTCTCACTGGAAAACAATTGTGAAATTTAAAAGTAACCAAATGTTAAAGTTTTTTTTCAAATAAGTACAAAAATCTCCAAGGTCAAGGTCAAAAGGTCAATGTAATTAGTATCAAATGAAATGTCTTGCCACATAGAATACTTATGTTGAGCATGAAAGCCCTAGTCCTAACCATTCAGAAGTTATGGCCAACGTTCATTTTTTTTTAAAAGTAGGTCAAACTCCAAGGTCAAGGTCAACGTTCTTGTTATCAAATGAAAGGTCTTTCCATAAGAATCAAATGTGTAAATTATGAAAGCACTAGCCCTAACTCTTTAAAAGTTATGGTCAAGGTTTGCTTTTTTAAAGTAGGTCAATCTCAAAGGTCAAGGTCAGAGGGACTAAGTTCTTGGTAACCAACGAAGGGTCTTCTCACAAGGATTACATATATGAAGTATGAAAGCCCTATTACTTACCGTTCAAAAGTTATGGCAAAGGTTTAAGTTTTTTCACAAGTAAAGAAATCTACAAGTTCAAGGTCAAAGGGTCAAGGTTATTGGTATCCAATGAAAGGTCTTTCAACAAACATTAGATATGTGAAGTATAAATGTCCTGGTATCTACTGTTCAAAAGATATGGCCAAAGTAAAAGTCTAAAATTTTCATGTAAAAGTGGGTCAAACTCCAAGGTCAAGGTCAAAAGGTCAAATTTGGTGGTACACCAACGAAGGGTCTTCTCACAAGGATAATATATATGAAGTATGAAAGTCCTATTACTTATCGTTCAAAAGTTATGGCCAAGGTTAAAGTTTTATCACAAGTACGGAAATCTACAAGGTCAAGGTCAAAGGGTCAAGGTTGTTGGTATCTAATGAAAGGTCTTTCAACAAACATTAGATATGTGAAGTATAAATGTCCTGGTATCTACTTTTCAAAAGATATGGCCAAAGAAAAAGTTTAAAATTTTCATGTAAAAGTGGGTCAAACTCCAAGGTCAAGGTCAAAAGGTCAAATTTGGTGGTACACCAACGAAGGGTCTTCTCACAAGAATTATATTTATGAAGTATGAAAGTCCTATTACTTATCGTTCAAAAGTTATGTCCAAGGTTAAAGTTTTTTCACAAGTACGGAAATCTACAAGGTCAAGGTCAAAGGGTCAAGGTTGTTGGTATCCAATGAAAGGTCTTTCAACAAACATTAGATATGTGAAGTATAAATGTCCTGGTATCTACTTTTCAAAAGATATGGCCAAAGAAAAAGTTTAAAATTTTCATGTAAAAGTGGGTCAAACTCCAAGGTCAAGGTCAAAAGGTCAAATTTGGTGGTTCCCTAAGAAAGGTCTTGTCACAAGGAATATACATATGAAATATGAAAGTCATAGCTCCACCAAATCAAAAGTTATGGACAAGGTTAAAGTTTTTGCGGACAAACAGGCAAACAGAGAGACAGACAGAGAGACAGAGACACAGACAGAGAGACAGACAGACAGACAGACAGACAGACGGACACGACAAAAACTATATACCCCCGAAACTTCGTTACGGGGGCATAAAAACTGGTTAAGAATAATATACCTAACTAAATGAATGTAATACTTTGTTGAAATAAGGTTTTTAATGTATTTTCTAGCTGGATGTCATACAGATTATTCAGAGACACCTTGCTCCTTGTGTTTAGTTTAAATAACAAGATGAAAAAAAAATACTTTTCATCTTTCCTTCGATTAATATTAAATGTCTCGTTGTTTATAAAAAATCGAGCTTAAGAAAATTCATTGTCATTTAATTCACGCATCGTGAATTTTCCTCGGACCCTGACTGTTTTGTGTTTACAGTTATGTTACCGATATCGTTATCGATATTGTTTTTGATTTTTACGGATGATTCTATTATTAGAAAGGTACATATGTAGTACGAGGATTTTTTTAGGCCCCGTCTCCCTCTCCACTTTGAAGTAATTGTTACGTGTATACGGGCCTGTATCAAGTAATTCTAATTGCTTTATATCAGAAAAATTTGCGATGTTGTTTAAATGAGGAAATACTAATAAACATGACAAATGCACACCGTAAATTGTAAGTGGAAGTGACGGTTCGAATTCTCATGAAAATCAAAAATTAAATTAATCAACTTTGAGTTTTGCATCATTTCCTATATAACTGATAATTGTATACTCTTCAAAAAAAGAAACGCATAGTAGGAACAATGTCTCGAAAAATGTATGATAGTTTTGTCATACCTTTTATTTTTGTATGGATACGATGTATTCGAGTGAAATGCATGATTTCCCAATGCAATTGTTAACTTTACAGCTATTCTAAAAGTCTCACAGACAAAAAGACCTGATTTTGCAAAATTTCCCCCAAAATTTTTTTCTCAACTTTCATTTGTTGATTTCCGATGCAATTCCTTCAGGTACAAAGGGGCTATCAAAAGCGGGGGTTCTCGATATTTTGAATCTGGTGTTATCTGAAAAATGACGTTTCCAAAAAATGCTGTATCTGAATGTTGCGTGGTACAAAAAGGAAAATGGGCGACTGGAAGAAGGGGTACTGCAGTCTACAATTGCAAGAGGTTTTAATGTTACACACAGACCATATCTAACCTATAAAACATAAACCATCAACATCGAACACCTAATGTTCGCAAAAAATATGGTAGACTACGTGTGACATCAGCAGCACAGCATCACTTCCGAGGATTACGTAAATTGCATGAATGTAATGCAAGGACGTCATCTAAAGCATTAGCGATCCCTGAACTGCACAGATCATCTAACAAGACCGTTTTCAGTTGACTACGAATTATTGCAAGAGGATTATTCCGACCCCACAACACCCCAAATATCGGCTTCAGAGATATCAGATCAATAGAGTATGACTACAGCATCACTGCTGAACATTTTGGTCAACTTACTAGTCCAGAATGTTTATCTGAAAACCTCTTATAAGTTTAAGAGTGCTAATGCTTTGTTATGAATGTTAGACGTTAAAAAAAAGTTGGTGGTGGTAGTGTAATGATATGGGAAACGGTATTTTAAGAAAGTAAGATTGATTTGGTTCGAATTCGTTGGACTTTGGTGGAAAAGGGTACTGTAACCATGTTCTACCTACACATACCCATTCAAGTTTGCAACATCCTAGAACTGTATTGCAATCTCACAATACACAGCCACATATGGCTAGTTTGACACACCTATTGGTGCAAAGAAACAACAACCTGTTTCAGCCACAGTCATCTAAATTGCTAGATTTAATCCAAATTAAGCAGCATTGGACAAAATGGATTGAAATGATTTGCCAAAGACAATCGCATCCCCAGACTCTGCAACAGCTCACCAAAGGTCTTCATTTAAAGTAAGAGAGAATTCCTATGCAGTTTTTATTACACACTTTTGCTTCCATTAGATGCCGTTTGTGGCTATCATTTGTATCTGCGGGGGGTATATCAGATATTGATCTTTAATGGTCTTAAACTGACTTTAATTTTAAAATTGTTGAGTATTTTTAATATTTATATAGTATTCCTGTGGCTTACCACATTTCTGTTTTATCAATGCATCATTTTAATAAATAATCTTTATGTTCAATTTGTCACTGAAATTCTACGATGCGTTTCTTTTTTTGAAGAGTATATTTTATCGAATAAGATGCTTATGTTTTTATTTCCTCGAATAAAAAGAATATAACAATGACACGATATCTCGGGTACATGATTGTATCTTAGTACATGCTGTTTTACACGCAAAAGCGCCCACAATATTTACATTCCGAGCTTTCAGAATACGAGAGAAAAAAAATGAATAATTAGAATTTTTTCTAACAAATGCCAAATTCTCCTTAGAAAGCCGTGTAGTTGCATACAAATATTTCAAGCCATTCTTTCATGTTTTTGGATTAAAAGAGATTATTAAATTTCCTATCATTGTGATACATTAATGATACATTTTTTTTTCCTTCAAAGTCGAGAATGTCAATTGGTAAGTTTGTTTGGGTAAGTATTGGTCAGGGCTAATGTTGAAATCTATTATAATGTTGATCAATTATCATACGCGACAGTTTTTATTTATTCGCAGGTCGTCAAATAAATAAAATAAAATTTAAAAAAGGTTGGCAAAGATTATTATGCGTCAATAAAGTTTCCTTTTTATAAACATTTGAATTTCTAAATCTTGTGCCGATTAGAGTGTTCAATCGAGCATCGAAGTGTGTACATGTACTACATGTATTAGTTTCTTTGGGTAAGTGGGGGGGGGGGGGGGGGGGGGTTTACCAATTTTTGCTGCATTTTATTTCCGGATTTTATATTGCATTTCCGACAAGTAATAATTTATACCCCATTCATATGACATGATTTGCATACCTAAGTATATTTTACTCATATGTAAATTTATTCATATGTGCAATTTTTGTCGTATGAACTGATTTGCTCACATGTAAATACTGCACAGTTGAGTAAATTTACACCTAGTCAGGACTAGGTGCAAATTAACTTTTGCATACATGTTGTCGCAAATTATTAGTTCTCGTGAGTAAATTTTGTCGTATGAACACGCAGCAAATTTACTTATGTATGTATTTTGTTTTTTCAACTCTGAAGACAAGGATTCACACAATATCTCCATTCTCCTCTGAGATAGATTTGAATTTGCAAAAACGTGCGCATTTTGCACCCTTTCTGGCAAACATATGATTATGCCTCTAAATTATAAAAAATATAGCTGTGGTATTGCAAACACGTGTCCTGCAGGATCAATCAGTAGTCCCCTTACTATTCAAGCTGTCTTCATGGGAATGCTCTGGAGCTGTGATAAGTATAGGCATTGCATCAATCGGGCTGTGGTTTGCCAAATTGAAAATTAACAGGCTACAAACTTCTCGAAATGCTTCTAGCTAAGATAACCCTGCAACAATTACAGCTAACAATGTCAACGTATGAATCCACGAAGTCCTGCAAGTATCTGCAAGACATTCTGTGAGGCAACTGGCTCTGATGAAAAAAAAAAACCTTTTCATAAACACGTATTAATATATTCTTTATTTTGTTTTAAAACTACAGGCTTTGAAAGATTAACTCCAAATGCGATCTCATTAGGTTAGAAAGCAATAGGAGAGAGAGAGAGAGAGAGAGAGAGAGAGAGAGAGAGAGAGAGAGAGAGAGAGAGAGAGAGAGAGTGTGTGTGTGTGTGTGTGTGTGTGTGTGTGTTTCAAAATATGAAGGAAAAAAATATATATTTAAATTGTATCAAAAATTCGCATAAAACAACCTTTTAAAATAATATTTTAACTGATGGATAAACATGGGAATACTATTTTTGGACCAAAAAGAACAGGTTTAAATATAATCTTACAATCGCAAATTGCGATGTCCTAGACTTGTTAAAAGTAAATGAGCCTTGAAGGGTTCATGTTCTAGATTCTATAACTTCAATTACATGTGTGAAGGTCTGTTCTTGTAATTGCCTGTGACACAGAACGAAAAGTGACATGAAACATCTATAGAATATTTTAAAGTACCCGGTACAACAATCATCCCTTCTAAATAAATATGAAGAATCTACAACTTGTACACGACAGTACACCTGCACGAAAAAAAAAGCATTGTGGTCGATAATTGAGAGACGAAAAAGCGTAATTGACCCATTCCTCCTCACCTTTTTTTTTCTACAGATTTAGGCGCCTGCGACTTCATTCTTTTCTTTCCTTAACTAAATTTACCCCTATATGGAAATGGATACAAACAAGTTGCTGTCCTTTAAAAAAGGACTGCAATACGTGGACCATATGCATGTTTTTTCTAACTGAAATTCAATTAAGAAAATTTTTAGGTGTAGGGAATATTCATGTAAGGTTTGTTCACTTATTCTAAAATTATCTGCCACTTATAACTGATCGTAGTCTCAAAGCACAAATGTGACTTTTTATCTCCGATTAGCAATCTTGAGAGATCTGGAGATCTGATGGTTCACGTGTAGCACACCTCTGTACATCGCAGTTTGTTTTGTATTTTGTCGAAGCCCCCACCCCCACCCCCACACACACACACACACACACACACACCCTCACCCTCACACACACACACACATTAAAAGCCCTTGCTACAGACCTTTATCAAACGATAATTAGATTGCTGAAATATTAAATTATTTTGCGAGTCTTGATGCACAAAACTAATGCCGGTGAAAACTTGCTCTACTTTCAAAGCTTTATAAACTACATGTATCTCTGTTCGTTGAGTGACGTTTCTCATTCATGTTGTTAAGTTACATGTATCTATATGCTGTAACTTCTTAAAATGTTTGTACTAAGAATCAATGTTTAGTATAAAAGTATATGTAAAAGAGAGGAAATCGGATCTGCCAATGAATATGTAAATGCGATGTGCAGATTTAAAAGCGCGATTTGCCAATGAATGGCATATTTAAATTCGAATAGGGCGAATTATTCTACGGACAAGTTATCTAAGGTGCGAACTCTCTAGCATTTGCGCGCATGCGTAGCCTGTCGTTTGCCCAGGGCATCCGGTTTAACTTCGCTTATATATTTACTGCGTGGACCGCAGGGTCCACGCAATCGCAATCAAGATTTACCCTTGGTCTATAATTTATTATCATACCTGTATGTTGATATTCCTAATGAAGATTTGAACAAAACGGTTTTAGAAGTTGATCAGTACAGTCGTCCATAAAAGTGCATTAGAGGCAAGAGTTGGTACATATGTACTTAAAAGGCAGAGACGAGTAAAAAAGATGTGTTTCGAAAAAGCCCAGTGATATTTTTTTGGATATCCTTCCTGTTCATTTAAAATAAATCGTGTCTATAGTAATATCGGCTAATTTTCCTCTCAAAATTTGGTCACGTTTTACAAAATGTATTTAGAGCTAGTTTTCATGATTAACATTTTATAAAATCATTTCATCATAACTACCATGTCTTTCTTTTGTATCACTTCAGTAAAGGTACGATGGATCATTTCTTACTGACTTTATATCTGAAATTTATGAAAGAATGCTGCTTGTCAGTTTTGGTAAAAAAAATTGTAAGAAACTTAGATTTGCAAACTGTAAATGCAAGTACAACTGAAAACTTTTTATCTATTTTATTCTATTTTATAATTCTTTTGTGCAATTCTATGACGTTTTCTTTAAGAGAGTATACATTGAAACTGGTACCGACGTTTTCGAAGTGTTTATATTCTCTTTCCTGTAGTTGAAAAGAATTTTATAATTGTATTCTTCATTGTAACGTCACTGTAGCGAAGAGGTTTTCCCCTCATTTTGGATATTGATATTGGATATTTAGCCATTCCTTTCGGACAATTACAAAAAAATTAAGAAGTCATTTTACAAATTGAATGACATACCCTAATTTACACATACACTTATGTAAAAAAAATCCCTGAAATTAGAGTAGTAAGTAGTTACTGGATTAAATGTATATTTATTAGTTTCAGATATATTTCCAGTATTTAATGTATTTGAGTTTTGACACTTTTCACAGTTATTGAGTCAAGATACAAGGTAAAAAATATAGTCAGCATACCAGAGTTACAGGTATGTTATTGTATTTATTTTATATCTGAAATGACTTTTTTAATTGTATAACCTTAAAATATTTTAAAATATTCAAAAGTTCATATTCGATCATAATCTGATGGTAGCGCCAGTTCACCCAGCTCTTGGTATCCGTTCTTGTCGTCTTCGTCAATTTTATTAGAGATAATGTCCATGTTAAATGTTGTTGGCTTTGTCTCTTTATCTTCCTTATACTTTAGTTTCTTTAGTTTTCCTTTCATATTCCATCTTCATGAATGTATTAAATATATTTGAAAGAATCGTCATTTTTTGTACACAAAATTATAGATTTTAAAATATGAGAGAGAGAGAGAGAGAGAGAGAGAGAGAGAGAGAGAGAGAGAGAGAGAGAGAATGTTTGCCAATATTTATCAAAGACACCTTACCTATAGAAACATATATAAGCAATCAAAATTGCGATTATTATCAGACAAACACAGAGAACGGCAAGAACACCATAAAATCTTGACTGAAAATCAGCATCATCCTTTTTCTCTGCAACTGCATAAAGAAAATTAAATCAAATGTTTCACAGATATATTGATATTGCAAAACATTTCTTTTTTGCAATGCAGTAAAAACATTATCTAGACTATAAAAAAGTATTAACCTTGCAAACACATAGCACCCTGCCATCCGCCGATACATCCTTCATTACAATTGCCTGTCACGTGGTTGCAGTCACGTGATGTCTTGCAGAAAATACTGCACTCTCTCTTGCAATTTTCTCCATAAAATCCTGTCTTACACTCTGTTATCAAAGGTAAGATGTTCATTTTAAATACAGAAAACTTTGCGAAATGAAAAAAAAAACAAAAGATTTTCCTTTCAATTAAATCCAAGAAAAGGTATATTGATGTTTTATTAGATTTTATTTAAAGAAAAAAATTCCCGTGGTCATACTTATGCCTTTTTATATTCATTATAAAAGTTGAATTACGTTCATTGCATAAGGTTCCTTGATATCCATCCGAACATTTTCCTGAACACGAACCATTCACATGGTGGCAGTTTGAGTCCTGACAGAATCCACATGAATGAGAGCAGTTTTCACCGTACTTATTTTGTTTACATACTGAAAAAGAATAACACTTGACTCCTTTTTTTCATTCTTGAATGTTATAAGAAAAATTAAAAGCACAATGGTCATTATACATTTCTGACCTATATTTTTTTACCTTGATAACATCGAGGTCCCTCCCAGCCTGGTTGACATCCACCCTCACATTTTCCTGTCGCTCTGTTACATTGATATGGTACACCACAGTTTTTATTACAAGTCTGCTTACAGTTGATACCAAATTTTCCAGATGAACAACCTAAAATATATATTTTCTAATGTCCATGGCGTTTGTCGTCTAAAGTGCACACGTATCGTTTAATAACACGACCGATGATAAGAAAAATGCTAGCAGTTATTAAATTATCACCCGTTTTACAAAGATCTCCTTTAAATCCTGGGTCACATCCTTCAAGACATGAACCATTGATGTGGTGACATTGTTTATATCCCAGACAGGCTCCACATTTCTGTTCACAGGCCTGACCATATCCACCACCGCTGCATTCTATTGAATCCAATTATTTTACTTATTTAATTAAATACTGTAAGAGTACTTCAACAGTAGGCTTCATAATTTAGCGGGTTTGGCATGTCAAAGATTAGCTAATTTATTAATACTACTAGAAATCATTTATAAATACAATATATGACATAGATAATTGTAGCGCTGATTCATGATAACACCAACTACTCCATGCCTAGTGATTACGCTATATTTTTAATACGCCAATTTATGGATACGTGAAGTACCTATTGTGGAGAAATATGTTTAATAATGATAAAGAAAAAAAAAACATTGCTACCATTTCAACATCCTAGCCCAAGCGTGTACAGTAAGAAGAGTCTGCACAATTAAACAAGGTTATTCAGAGAATTTGTGTCCCCCGCTTAAGGAAAATTAAGTAAAACATGCGCAGTTCGGGGGGAGGGGGGGAGTAGGATCCCCCTCACTAAATTTGTAGAATTATTAATTGAATGCATGCATATACTGAAGCAATTAAAATGTACCATTATGGACATAAAGATTTTTAAAATTGCTTATTCTTTACTATGTGTATAGAAGATTCTTTTTATAAGGAATATTTATCACACTGTAATGATGATTTTATGAGTTTGTACAAGCCAGACGTGGAATTTTTTTTTCATTTCGCATGCCTAATACTATTATTAAGTAAAAAATAGTATTTCTAAAAAAAAAATGGTGAGTCCTAGACTTGAACTCGGTACCTCTCGAAGGGAAGCGAGAAACATTTTACCACTAGACCACGGAATCGCCTCACAGGGAGTCAAATATATGCAGAAGTGACGTCACATACATGTATATATTCATGTTCGGTATTATCAAAATCTTACACAATCCATGGTGTTTAATTTATTTAGCCTTTATTAAACACTTCTAAAAGATGTAATAAGAACATAAAGTCCGCCGAGAACCCGTTTTATACGCAATAACTCTTCTCATGCCCCTGTGCTAAAAACAGCGAGATATGTAATACTATAAATACTAATAAAACAAACGGGGCGGGCACTTTGAGAGGGGTGAGAAAGGTCCTAGGTAGACTTGGTATATAATTACATTGCATAAGCTCAAAATCTTCTTGAAATATCGCCCGAAATGATAGTGTACACACAGACAGAATGTCTAAATTTTATAATTATATTTTCCACTCAATTTATTGTTGCAGGTTTTTTTTTTTGTCTTTCAGTATGCTATTTAAGGTACAACTATGTCTAATGCTTAATATATTTTATGAATGGCTTTTACATCTTGCATAATAACGCAGTGAATTAAAATTAAAACTATGCTATTTATGACATTTATATTGATCAGAATTACCATTGTTGCAAAAAAGTCCCTTCCATCCAGAGTAACAAGGAGATTCACATTGTCCAGAGAATCTGTCACATTCATTACAATTACTACACATATCAGAACAGTTTTGTCCATGCCAACCAATGGGGCATGCTAAAATTAGTTGGAAAACATTAGGGACTTTTTTTCAAAATTAAAATTCAAAATGGTATTGAAAAAAACGTACTAGTTGAAGAAAAAGACTCTTCTTGTCACCCGTGATAGTACTTACGTGTTTTACATTTATCCCCATAAACTCCGACGTCACATCCGTTTGTACAACTTCCGTTGACATTGTGACACGTATTTTCCCCACTACAGTTACCGCATGTCATAGAACATATTTCTCCATAGACCATAGGACTACAAGCTAAATGATAAACGGAGATGATTAGAATATATGAATCTCAAACTCTTTTATCTCTCGCTTCTTCTCTTAATTAATTTAAATTACATCAGTTTTGATAAATTTTTTCCTCATTTTCAAAAGTTCAGAAACTCAAGAAAAGGCTGCACAAAAGCAAACAATCTCCTAACGAGTTACTTTTCTTCTAATTTTGATTAGTAATTGTAAATATTTATTTTTTGAAAAAAAAAGAACGAAATATTCCTTTAGGAAATGTATTGAACTTTGCAGTTGGTAAAATTTATTTAAATATTTTTGGTGAATAATCTACTTTGAAACTTACGTAGTTCGCATTGATGTCCCTGATACCCAGGTTTACATCCCTGACAAACACCTGTTTCTATGTGACAATAACGACAGTTTCTATCGGGACAGGGGATGGAACAGTCTGGTCCATACACTCCAGTTTCGATACAACCTAAAAGTGTTTTTTTTTTAACTTTTTAAAATGTCTTCATTTTAGTATAGAGATATGAAGAAAAAAAATAATTTCTTACAACATCGTTATAAGAATCCAGTTGGTAATCAATTGTAGCCAAAATTGATTTTTTTAAACATTTTAAACATTGATGCCCCTGTACAAAGGGGTTTGGGAAAAGTTGACTGAGAAAGAATATGTTTACGATGAATGTATCTTTGATAGCCATAATCTAATAAGCACCATTGATTAGCAGAACAAAAATATCATCAAGGTCAAACAGTCAAACCAAACTTACCTAAGATATGACTTGTAATAAAAACACACATGTGAAGTAATATATATATATATATATATATATATATATATATATATATATATATATATATATATATATATATATATATATATATATATATATATATATATATATAACATCAACACTAAGCACTGTTCAGAAGTAAGGTGCTATTTTTTTTAAGTATGTCAAACTTGAAGGTCGTGACGGTCCGAAAAGTTCATTAGTTGATAGTAAAAGAAGAACGTTTCACGTGGAATACACTTGTAAAAAAAAGAGGGCCTGTAGCCTGATTGTTTCAAAAAAATATTTTCAATGATGTAGTCTTTTTAAAGTAGATCAATGTACAAGGACAACGTAAAAAGGCTGGGAAATATCTTGTATATTACAAGAAAAAAAACTTTGTGTGGCCTTCAACTCGAAATTTATATATATCGACGACGTATTGTCAATTAACAATGGTAATATATATTCCTATGTTGAAACGATATTTCCTAGTGAGCTGAGATAAAAGATACTACAGAGTTTAACACATCTGTTGCAAACTTGGTTATTTAACCTCAAACAGACGTTAATAGATATCTAACATCCAAGCTATACGATAAACGTTATGAATTCAACTTTTCTTTAGTCTATTCCCTTTACTTTTGCTGCAGTATACATTCATCACCTGCATACGAGGTGTATCTATCTCTGTTGATTCGATACGCAAGAGCATTATCTGCATCTGAACAATTTCTAAAACCAGGTAAATTACAAGCAAGTTGATAAAATAAGAATATCAGCAGTCTCTTGCAAATTCATCATTTCGTAAGTTCTATGCTGACTGACGGTTTTCTTACTTATTGTTAGTCCATTATTTATACACTGAATTGTCGACGGATTTTTCCGTTATTTCCTGATTATGACAAGGTGCACGTGGCGGATGTGACCGGTTAGCTGGGAATGCTCGATCTACCATGGCACCTGATCCCACCTCTGTTTTTCGAAGGTCTGTGTTTGCTCTGCTCCTATTTTGTATTGTTTAATGGGCTTAAATATTTAATAATGTACGTTAACTCCATATTCTTCTTAATGGAAAGGTCAAATTACTCTAACTGAACATAAGAAAATGTAATAACCCTTGCATTAATTCTTCCAGAATTATGATCTTGGTTTAAGTTTGGTAATTCGTTTTAGAATTTTAGTAAACTCCATTGGTATTATTACGAGGTCATTTATTTCCATGCCAAAACTATAGGTCCTACTAATCAAAACTTAATAGCAATGTAACTTCTGGGAACAAATAGATAAAGCGACATACAGCTGAAGAGACAGTGCAAACACTATATGCCCTTAAATTTTACTTTATAGGGGGTGCACCAAAATAAATATAAGAACTTTTTCAAAATAATCTTGGACTGTAAGTTGAAAGACCGTCCAATCTATATAAAAACAAAGTAATTCAGAGAATTAGTCCCGCCGCTTGAGGGAAAAAAAAAAGAATAGGATGTTTAGATTTTTGTGTCAACCCCTCCCTTTCAGAGATTTGCTGAATAACTCAAAATTAAATTATGCACTTAGGCAAAACAAATGCAAATGTGAACTAAAAGAGTTGACTGTCTATTCAATAAATTGATGTACATGTATAAAGAATCTTTACCATAACATATTTATCACACAATAGAATAGTTTGTATCCGTCTGACGTCATAAGTTCTTCATTCCAGATGTTGAATATCGTCATTAAGTAAGTAAAGTAAGTAAGCTCCCAGAGCTAGTCTCCCTGATTAGAAACACCTACCAAGGCATGATATGCAGAGTTACACATGCTGGGCAGATGTCTGAGAGTTTCGAGGTCAAGACAGGTGTCCGACAAGGTTGCTTGCTGTCACCATTTCTTTTTCTCTTGGTCATTGATTGGATCATGAGGACAACCACAGCAGGCAGGAACAATGGCATACAGTGGACACTCCTGACGCAACTCGACGACCTTGATTTTGCAGATGGCCTGGCTCTCCTTTCACACAACCAAAACCAAATGCAGGATAAAACAACCCATTTTGCAACAAAATCGGCAGGAACGGGCCTCACAATGAACTTGAGGAAAACAGAGTTGATGAAGATAAACACCACTGTCTAAACACCAGTCACAGTTGGTGGTGAGGCCATCAAAGAAGTTGAATTCTTCATCTACCTGGGGAGTGTGGTGGACAGACACGGTGGCACAGACTGCGACATCAAGTCAAGAATTGGCAAGGCTAGGACTGCATTCACCATTTTAAAGAACATCTGGGCCTCAAAGAGCATACGTACTACCACCAAACTGCGGATCCTCAACTCCAATGTAAAGTCCGTCCTACTGTATGGTGCAGAGACGTGGACGCAGGAACCAATGGAGGTACAAATAAGACAGAGGAAGTGGCGCTGGATTGGACACACATTAAGGGAGCCACCATCCAGCATTACACGCCAGGCCCTGACTTGGAACCCACAGGGCAAAAGAAAACGAGGACGACCTAGAAACACCTGGAGTCGGAGCTAAGGACACAGAATATGACCTGGCACGATGCAGCCAGAGCAGCTCAAAATCGTGTTCGTTGGAGGACTGTCGTTGATGGCCTATGTTCCTCACGGAACGACAGGCCTAAGTCAGTAAGTAAGTAAGTAAATAAAAGAAAGGCTTAGCCGTGATCTGAGCCATGGACATTTGGTATACTAAGCAAGATTCTTTACAGTTGGCTAGAGAAGAATAAGATATAGTGATGAATTGAATGCAAACATTAGATTACTTAAATCTTGTATACATGTTTACACGTTATACATGTATATTGTCAAAATAAAAAAAAAATGATTAAGGCTTAGTTAAGGCTTCACAATCATAAGGCGTAATCTTTCGACCATAAGAAATTGTCGTGTAGAATTTAATTGCAAAGTTCAAAGCCTTCTCGAGATAACGCTTGGATACGAAAGTGTTACAGACAAACATATACACAGCCGATCATAGTGACGGACAGAATGACAGCACGCCTTGTTAGTTTTCTTCGTGGTATGAAATTTAAATGCAAAAAAGCAAAAGCTGTTTTAGATTGATTGATTGTTTGTGTACTGTTTAAAGTCCCTCTCCAGAATATTTCACTGATATGGAGACGACACCATTTCAGGTGAAGGGCTGCAAATATAGGTGTATGCTCGACACTTACGGCCTTTGAGCAGGGAGGGATCTTTATCGTGCCACACCTGCTGTGACGCAGGGCCTATGTTTATACGGTCTCATCCGAAGGATCGCCTTATTTAGTCGCCTTTTACACTAGCAAGGGGGTATTGAGGACCTATTCTAACCCGGACCCCCAAGGGGCAGCTGCTTTAGATGTCCAAATGTAAGTTTTACTAAACGAAAAAGTATAAACATGTAAATTTATGACCTTGACATTTTATCGTCTGACCTTAAAATTAAAAGGGGTATTTCTAAAGCCATAGAGAGTTGTGATTACTTTCATTACAAAAGCTCAAAGGTTTCTTAAGATATCGTATAAACCTGAAATTTTAAAACAGATTTTGTAACCTATGACCTGGATTTTGGACCTGTAGACCTTTATAGAGATCTACTGTATAGGGAGTTATATAAGGGATAAATAAAGAGATAGTGTTGAATAGTTTAGAGAAAACATTCTCTCCGAGGAGGGGATGATTTCTCTAAACCATTCAACATGATCGAGTTATTTATCTTACTTCAAACATTCCCTACTTTGGGCCTCAAAGAAACATTTACCCATTCAAATATCCAACTTTGCTGTAACATAATAGTAAGTAGCCCATTTAAATATCCAACTGTGACACAAAATAGTAGCCTAATCGAACACCCCTTTTATTCATGGACTAGTGAGCATGAAACTACATCGTGCTGATGTCATTTTAAACCTTTTCATTGAACTTAACAGTCGTGAAATCAGACGAAGAATATTTTAAATCGAAAGTAAATTAGAGAGGTTCAGATAGTGTTTTGAATACTTGTGACCTGAAAGCCGAAGATAACAACAGAATTTTGTTAAAAGATTGAGAATTTGTCATTTCATATCATAAGATGAGTGTTTGTTGAGGAAAAGTGTTGGATTCTTATGGAGTTCCATTCGGAAAAAAACTTGCAGTAGTGCTTAAACAGATAAAAAGATTGGCGTTGTTACATGTATGCGGAACCTGCTTTAAAAACATGACATATTAAGATCTGCAATAAAAACGGTATCGAAAAATAGACGGGCTGTCAATTAGTTAAGTTGATTTGGAAAGTACTTACGGAAAGTATGAAACAGTGATGAATCTCGGATAATCTGAAAGGATTTACTGATAATAGACCTTGAATTAATATTCATCAATAAGAAGTGATGTAGTTTCAGACTCAAAGTAAAAATGTATTTATGTGTCAAAAAGTGATGCTTTCGAAATTTAAAGACCGAAAATAGTTCTAAAAGTGTGCAAAATTCGGGGGTATTGTTATTCTGTGAACATTGAAAATGCATTTGAAACACGATAAATGTGATAAATTCAAAGTTATTACGGTAATTCTGTGTGCACTGTACATTAATTCTAATAGAGTGGCAAATGTGGAGTAAATATCATTTTTACATGTGCATTGGAAATACATTTTTAAATTGTTTTATCTCTTTTGTTTATTGTTTTATATGTTTTATGCACCTCAGTTGGGTATTCAAATATCCAACCGATAGGCAATGGCCAATGGATCTTTAAAATATCGAACTAGTGCTAGTTGAATCGGTTAAATATACCTAGACTAATAACAATGATCTGGCGTCACAGAAGTTTTTAATGTGTTAAATTGTATTGCAAATGCTCAAAGACTTCCTGAGATATCACATGGAAACGAAGGCTTTACAAATAGACAGAACTAAAGACGGACGAACGGATAGACGCATTGAGCGTAAATTAATATTCCCTATTTTTGGCGGTGAGTAAAAAATCGATTTACTCTTTGGATCTTTCTTTGAAAATAAACGAAAAGGAAAATGATCGATTCATTGCCTTCTCTTTTTTTTGAAATACGTTGAACATATTTAATTTGAAATACATAGAGAACAAACGAACATACCGTATACTTCAACTTCACAAAGTTCGTTGTAAGCATACTGGCTGAATTGAGCAGCACGTTCTGCATCCTGTGGTCTGACGTTGTAGTAGATGACGTATTGACCGTGTACAGGACAGGTTATGTTTACAACTGCTGGTATGGTTGATCTGGTGTAGTTTGTATCGTGAAAACATAAATACCCATCAAGTCTGTTTGTTGTATTCGAAATGTAAACATAAAACCCTAAAAATCTCATCGTGTATCCATTTGAATCATCTTAAACAAAAGAAAATACTAGTGTTAATTGTAACGGGGACCCTTACAGATGTTCCCCAAACGCTCTCCAACTTCCTTTTTTGGGCTTAATTCCTGTAATATTTTTTTAAATATGCTAAGTATTGAAAGATTTCACGAAAAAAATTATAAAAACTACAATGATATCAACTATATATCATTTAACTCATTGCACGCGCACGCACGTTCATTTACATGCAAGATGAACATGGCGTGTTGTCTAAACCATTGACATATCCTTATATTATGAGAACCAATAAAAAATCATAAAGATATAAATGTTACCGTTTTTCAAATATATTGGTAATTTTGCCTATTTCACGCACGCACGCGCATGCTTGCATGTCCTTGCATTCAAGTTTGATAGTAGTATAATGTAGGAATCCATTATACTTATTCATATTGTAAATTTCATCCCAATTTGTTAAGAACCCAGAAAGTTATAGACATTTAAAGTTTCAGCCAGTAAGACTGCAGCACACGTTCATGCGCATGCTCTCATGATAATTCTTAAATGTCGTGCTGTAGATGTCTATACAACTAATATATACTTATGTTATGAGTTTCAAAACATATAATAAAAAAAGTTATGACAATATCTATTAAATTGGTGATTTCACATGTTGTACGTAGGCGCTCTTGCAAGTACGTGCACGGAAAATGACCTTGATTCCGCAAATCTACAAAACATGTCCACTGACCCTATAGAGATTTTACCTACATCAGATGAACAAGATCATTCGCGGACAAAAAAGTATCCAGGAAGAAAAAGAAAAATGATATGCTGAAACCTAAAAGAAACGCAACAAGCAGTAATCTTCAAATGTTTGTTTTTTTTTATCTAATGATTTTCAAAAAAGAATACAGTACTGCTTAACTCACTTTTCAGAACATCAGAGATATGATAAAAATGTTAAATGCTTGTCTTTAAACATTACTAAGTAACATATGACTGTTAAAACACCCCATCCTAGACATTCAATTACAACATGCAAGACTGCCCTAAACACCATTTGTAGCTTAATTTCTATGATACAATAGGTTAATCAATATCGACATCTGAGCGAAGGAATTATTCTTTGCCAATTTTTAAATGCCTGTTTTTCAGATGATTAGGTCGAATTTTCTTTAACTTAGCGCACTGTAGTAACTCTTGGACTTCCGGTCCTAGGACAATCATTTATTTTCCAGCTAGAGTAATGTAAATGCGTACTTAAGCCATTTTCAAGAAGCCTTTTTTACAACGCGAAATGTAATAACAATGCGAAATGTAATAAACTGGGAAAATTACATTTTGCGTTATTACATTTTGTGTCGAAATCAAGCCAAATGTTATAAGCAAAATGTAATAATATAATTTTTGGATTATTACATTTTGCGTTATTACATTTTGCGTCGAGCAAAATGTAATAATCCAACAAATATATTAAAACATTATGCGTTGCTACATTTTGCGTTGATTTCAACGCAAAATGTAATAAAGCAAAATGTAATAATCCCAATGTATTACATTTCGCAAGTTGTAACATTGTAACAATCCTTAGCATCGTTACGGGAAATGAAAGGAGGTTTTATTATTTTTTTTTTTTTGTTAATTTATATTGCTGCATTACTTAAGATGAACAGTTCAAACCCTTAAAACTCCATCACATTGCCAAATGTTTTGGTAAACTTGAAATTTTTGGTTTCTGTTAAGCAGCCTTGACTTCCGGTTATGGTATGAAAATCGTTCATCCGTTTAATTACCGATACACCTTGTGTATTTACAAAATTGAAGATGTTTATAATTCTAAGTTACAAAATTCTTTACTTTACATAATCATTTCCCCCTAAAGTAGGTTGTTGCGTTTCTTTTGCATTTCAGTATAATATGATACGTTATCTGCTAGGAACATTTTTTTTTCTTATCAAATTGATCTTAATGCTTGAGTGTCAATTCATAGAAATACTTTGTTTACAATTTTTACAATTTAAGTAGCACCAAAGTGACTTTTTTAAAGTTAAGTATATGAACTTTTTGAACCTTTCCATTTTTCGTATTCGGATATTAATTTTCATTGAAAAAATACTGTCAGTATCGATCATACAAATACCACTCTCTGATTGTTATCCGACCTGTGATGTTTTGGAGGTCGTTGTATGTTTTACTCCTAATTTGTATTGTTTTATTGACTTCTGATTTTGAATACTGTTTGTTATTTCCATATGCTTTATGAAGGAATCTTTCTGACAGACACGTGGTAATTTCCAGAGCACTGTAAATTGCAAAGTCTACAGAGATGGAAATGATGATGGTTATGAAATGAAGATTAGTACATTGGGTCTCAAATAATATAGAATACTTCTTCTCTCGAAACAAGTCTGTCTACTGCAAAAAAAACCCATTCATGTGCTACATGTATACGCACCAGATAAATATGGTTAGCGGGTTAGGTAGCTATTGTTGAGGAGCAGTGTGCTCAGCAATACGCTGCAATGTTTTGGTATCCCATTCCTTTAAATGCGTTTTAAACGGAACACTGCATTGCTAGGTCGATTCTGAATTTTAAGTTAGTTACCTAAATATGGCCAATTCATATAAAGGGTTTCCTAGGCTATATATAAACATGTTTGTTACGGTATCACATGACCTCGTTGGTCACGTGACTGTCATTTTTTTTTCCTTTGTGAAGTGCTTGGGAAAAGTTATATACATGTAATGACTATAGTACAAAATATTTCAGAAAAACTTACAGACCGATGGTCTTTTCCAATCAACAATGACATCCATTGAAAATCAGAACCATCATACATTTTCCCCTATCAATATTCAATTAAGGGGAAACTTGTCTAACAAATTTTTACAAGAGACCTCAATTTAATCCTCATTAATCACCTGCGCCAGGCTCTTTTCTTAACATATTATGAATCCTGCTTTTTTCCACGGGTATAATAAAGAACAAACATCAAACGTACATTTTCAGACATACATTGTTTTTTAAACACCCTGTCTTTCAAACAAGGCAAATAAAACAAAGTTATCAAAGTTATTCATATATATTAGACTTAAAAAAAAGAAAGATTAAGACACGTTTATTTTACACTATCTTTTTGAAACTTTATATGCAGATTGATATACGGTGTAAAGTGTATGACACTCTCCCCATTATTACAGCTCAAGTTTGCAGTGACCTTACATCATTTTCAATTAGGAAGTTATGCATATGTAGTTCAGAGAAGTGCATGCACAAAATATACAGCAATATTATCCGGGAAGCCGTATCGTACCTGCGTATATAAACAATGGATTGATAGCAATGCAATTGTCATTGTGACGTTAACTCGCGTAAATGACGCAGTGTGTACACAGTGAGAGTTTGATCAAGTCACATTTTGTACAATGAAAAATGTCTTTTGTTTAAAAATAAAATTATTTGCAGTTATGTAAAAGGCCGTTCACTTGGATGCAATGTCTATTTATGTTCCCCAAACGAAGTTTGATTTACTGATTTTTAGAAGGTCTCTCGTCCTGGCAATCACTTAAAACGAATGAAGATATTGACTTGAGATTTTCAGTGAAGGTAGAGGAAGGACTGTAGAATTGCTTTTTTGAGTCTACATCTTTCCAGCGCGAAAGAATTTTAAGTTCGTTCGGGCTCGAAAAATAGACTCACAAATGTCTCGCAAAATTTGACCTTTTTTCTTTGATATCTTTGTACCTGTAATTACTTTGTTAAGGTAAGTCACTCCTGAAATTTGCTATATCAAGGATTTTTTGAGAAGTATATTTTGGATAAGTACTCATAAAGTGTAGCTCAAAATCGCAAAGAAAATAGGGGGTCAGTGTGCATCCTACTGATCTAAGGTACATTTAAGTTGACCTTTTTGCACTTAAAATTCACCTCTTTGGTTAATTACTTTAACCCTTATTATATTTGATTAGATGTAAGCATGGCAATAAATATAATCTTATTTTACGTAAAATAGTTTGAATAATATTTATTATTAAACAAATCTTGCAAATTAATGCGCATAATTTATTGTGTGACCTTTTTGCACTAAAAAATAACATTTTTGGGGTATTTAAAAACTTAATAGACAATAAAAAATTTTCTTATATCAAACTTTTTACAACTTGAGTGCTGATCAGTCACAAGTATCGAGTAGTTTGAAATAATGAAAGAAAAAGGTGGGGTCAGTGATGTTAATTTTGAAATATTTGTCAAAATATGTGATTTTCAGGCAAAAAATGGTGTAAATTTAACCTTGACTTCTTTAATATATTTTCATTTTTTGGAAAAGTTTATTGAGGGAAGGTGTGAAACTTGGTCTGAAAATATAAATTAAGACCTATATTAAATATTTTTAGCAATATCAAAACGGAAAATATTCTCCGAGTAAAAGTATATGAGGCTAAATTTCCATTACATTATATTTTATAAATGTGCAGATTTGTAGAATTTTCTGCTAAATATCCTTCCACGAAAAGAAATAGTCCCTCATAAATCTTTCTTTTTTGTAGATTTTTGAGCAGTTTTTTCATTGAATGTTAAAAAATTTACATTGTTGAATTTCAATATGTTATAAAATTTGAATTTTGATACAGTACCCGCATCGTTATTCTTTACAATTCTATCGTGTTCTATCGTGCGTGTATCCTATCGTATCGTGCGTGTATCCTATCGTATCGTGCGTGTATCCTATCATATCCTATCGTATCGTGTTTTCCGTTTATCAGGTTTTGCGTTTTCTATCGTGTTTTCCGTTTATCGTGTTTTGCGTTTATCGTGTAAATCGTTTATCAGGTTCTATCGTGTATCGTGTTTTGCGTTTATTGTGTATATTCGGAAACCCTCGCTTTTTATCTTTACTATGTAAAGAAACTACTGAGCTATTCCGAGTTTCTTTTTCGTTTTGTTAATAGAAATAAGATTAATTCAACCGAAAAAGAGAAGAAAAAAAAATTATCCCTTTCTTTTACATCAATATAAGAAATATTAAAGCGTAGAAGGAAAATATAATTAATCGCGTATTTCATGAATGAATAAATTGATATATTAATAAATAATTATTTAAACAAATAAAATAATTATATCATGGTAAAGCAGAGAGTAATTGTCAAAATTTAAACAGTAACTCTATTTTTCGGAAATGAAATTATAAGTAGATCGATCAACTGATCTATTTCTTTAAAAAATAATTAATCGAATTGTATGATTTATTTTGTCAAATTTAAATACTATTAATATGATTTTCTCAAATGAATCGGAGTTACCGGAGAAAGATTTTTGGTAAGCTACGATGTTCGTGTAGACAAAAAGCAAATAAATAAATAATAAGCAGGATATTAAAATGTGTCTTTTTTTCATGCAATATTCTGTTTTTCCTTGTTTATTGTCTGATAACATTAGAAATATGTTTACGCGTCTGACCTGCATGTATGCACAATTATTTCAAGTCTTCATATTACAAATATAATATAACATAAGAAAATGATCCAGATGATTTTAACAACTATTTTGGCCGTTTTTGTTCAAATTTTAAATTTATTTTTAAAAGTTAATTATAAATTAATGTCTAAATTAATAAAAGAAATCAAATTATAAAATATAATCAATGAAAACTTTCTACCCAATTCAATTTATCACACCATGGCTGTTACTATAAAATAAAAGATTTTCATTAATTTTATCTGGCATTAGATAACATAAAAATAATATATACATGTACAGGGGAAAACATGAAGTTTTTTAACAGCTTACCTTAAATTTCCGCGTGGAAATAAACTCAAAATATAATCCATCGGGATGCCAAAAATCAAAATAAATCGAAGACATTTCCTTACAAAAAAACAGACACTATGTGTAGCTCTCTAATTAGCACAATGTCTTCCTGTGCGGTCAACCACCCCCTCCCCCTTCTCCCCTAACTGACACCTCGGCCCGTGTGTGTGTGATCACCGTCAACATACCTGTACTGATTTCTCACCTGGGGTCAATTAGTAAACTCGAATACTACCTGGTTCTAATGAAACGCAACTTTTTATTTTCGGAATTTTGTTCATAACTTGTTTGAACAATTTTATCAAAGATTTAATTCAAAATACATTAAATAATTGTACGATTTTTGGATTAAAAAATCATCTTGAATGTTAAATAAAAATTCAAATAAATCAATTTAATGAAATGAAGTCCCTAAACTTACTCCGTTTTCATTTCGAACAATGTTTCCATTATGTTTATGTAAATAAGTCTTTTATAAACATGAAAGAATATACTGCAATTATGGCACTTGCACTTTCGGGTCATCGGGTTTTCTACGTAAAACGGACAAAATTAATTCTAGGAAACAATTTCATTGATCGTAGAAACGGATGAAATAGTTCTAACATTCTAAACTATGAAAATTAGCTCGCAATATTTTTTTTAACGGTATCTTACTATAAAAATAAAACAAAAGGAGTCGTCTGATCCGCTGTGATCATCCAAGACTAATAAAAACACCGAATCAATTACAGTATTAATCGATTTTATTCCATACGTATATAACTTTATTTAAGAATTCAATATTATATTTGGCTATTTGGTTAGATCTTGTTTATCTAATTTTAAATTGGTTGCGGACTTTCAAAATACCGCCCGTCGAATATGCCTAATATGAGATTACCGGGTCAGTGTAAAATGATTTTTAAGGTTTAATAATTTATTTGCCGAATTAAACCTATTTTTCGTTATTATTAGGAACAGTACACACAGAGTTTAATAGCAATTATTTATAATTATCTAGTCGGAAAAGTCGTATTTCACTCTTTTAATATTTGTTAATTCATTTTTCTGTATTGTATTGTTAAGAAGAAAGTATTTAACCATTCAATGTTCGTTAATAAATACGATATTTTAAGTATCTGTAATGTAAAATGTTTACAAGTACATAAGTCAGAGCTTAGCGTAAATGTACATATGCAGTTGTAGCAGATTCATATTCTCATGACACAGTTTACATGTATTAATGCAGATCGCCATTATTTAAATAATTATTTAGATTTCTATTCAGAAAATTTAATTTTCTTGAACTGTTTCGTTCTTGATAGATCTATCAGGTTAAATTTATAAATTTTGTTACAGCCGTTTTCTTTAAACCTTTCTTTCGGCCAGTCTTCTACTTGTATTATTTTCTAAAATATTAATATTTAATTGCGATTTTTGGATACATCGCAGATTGTAAGCTTTAGACATTGAAAACAAATTTTAATTCATTGCGTAAATTTCTTCCGTGAAATAACTTGGTACTTGTAGATAAATTTTTTTGATAAAAAATTAAAATGTATATTTTTCATGAATAATAAATCTGTTTATAGAGTTTCAAAATTCACACACTTGAGAAGAAATTTAAAAAAAAATACAGTCTCCATTTCATAAACATCCATTTAACCACTGTCAATTTTTTATATATATATATTAATAAACAACTTTTGTAAAATTAATACAGAGATCTCAAGTTCTTTTTATAATAATTAAATGTACTTTATAGTTTAGATTTGAAGCTCTGTGAGTATTAAAATTAAACATATAATTTAATTTAAATAATCTTTAATCTTTAGATTTAATTCAAAATAATCTTTTCGTCTTGTCAAAATATGTTCCGCATTTTGAAACAATCCTATCAGGTTTTGCGTTTATCCTATCGTGTAGATCGTTTATCAGGTCTATCGTGTTTTGCGTTTATCGTGTTTTGCGTTTATCGTGTTTTGCGTTAATCGTGTTTTGCGTTTATCCTATCGTGCGTGTATCCTGTCCTATCGTGCGTGTATCCTATCGTATCATGCGTGTATCCTATCGTATCGTGCATGTATCCTATCGTATCGTGTATCCTGTAAAGAATAACGATGCGGGTACTGTAAGTAGTTTTGAAGTAAAAGCTTCTGCGTGAACTTTTCTAAAAAGCTGACGAGTGACTTACCTTAAAGGATATAAAATAAAAGTTGTTCAGAATTACAATTTCTTTCATTTGACAAGAAGAAAAAGGGTCCGACCTCTAAAATAAGGGGCAAATAGGGGCCAAAACGTTTTGATTTATAACTTTTAACTATCAAGATTTTGTTATACATTTCTGAAGCGAAAATGTTTATCTTAACAATCTGCAACCATACATTTCAAAAATATTATCATATGTTACGTAATAAGGGGCCATAAGCTCCCAAAATGCTAAATATTTGCTTCTTTATACCTCGGAAAGGAGAAATATTTTGATAAGGAGTATTGCATAAAAGATGCTCAAAATCGTATTCTTAGCAATATAACCATTCAATTTTTGCAAAACGACCACTTTAGGGACTTGAGGGGCCGGAACCTATATATTTCTATTCTACATAGCTTGAAAACAAAAAGAAAAAGAAACGTTGTTGAGCAAAAAAATCTTTAAAGTTACAAGCCTTATCAATTAAATTTTTTATCAAAGATCATAGTCAAAATCATATCTCATCTTATCGAAAAAAACGGACGGAAGAACTACTCGGTGCTCGCAACGAGACCGTTTCTAGTTATTATTTTTTCTTCTTCTTCCTGGCAAAATTTTGTACTCGAGTGATCTTGTAAACTACACATCCGACTAAGGTGAAATGTTTTTAGGGTCAGGAGACATGTTATGTAGATTTGCCGAACAAAGGTCAATTGCGCACGTGCTTGCAAGAGCGCACGTGCAATATGAGATATGATCAGTAAAATTGATATAGACGTAACTTTTTCAATTTTTGATGAAATTCTTTGAAACTCATATTATGGGGATATATAAGTAGCATAGACAAGATGACATGGTTAAAAACGCGGCATT
This sequence comes from Saccostrea cuccullata, assembly GCF_032062105.1. Classification (NCBI taxonomy): domain Eukaryota; kingdom Metazoa; phylum Mollusca; class Bivalvia; order Ostreida; family Ostreidae; genus Saccostrea; species Saccostrea cuccullata. The sequence goes on from NW_026940214.1 coordinate 40,824, forward strand.
TCGCGCGCATGCACATGTGCTTCGCTCTGATTTTTTGAAACTAAAGTATCAATATCTTTCTTGTTTTTTGATAAAATCCTTTGAAATTTTGAACACAGCCATATATTTGGGATATCTACAGCTTGATGTATAAGAATTATAATGAAAGCATGCAAATACACGTGTGCTTGCAAGAGTGTGCACATGCAACACGAGAAATGTCCAATATAACTGACATAGATATAACTTTTAAACATTTTTTTATGAAATGCTTTGAAATTCATGATAAAAGGATGTATTAGAAGCATAGACAAGAGGACATAGTCAAAATAGCAAGATCTCACGTGCATTCATGTGCAGTTCTCTCTGATTGGCTGAAACTAAAGTTTCAATATATTTCTTGTTTCTTTGACAGAATTCTTTGAAATTTGCAACATGCTTTTACATTATTAAGATCTAGAGCATGATATATAAGAATTATCAGGAAAGCACGTAAATCCATGTGTGCTGCAATCTGATTGGCTGAAACTTTAAATGCCTATGACTTTCTTAGCTTCAACAAAATGGGAATAATTTTGAATAACATAGGTGTAATGGATTCCTACAATATGGTACTATCAAAGTTGAATGCACAACATGCATGCATGCACGTGTGCGCGCGAAATATGCAAAATGACCAATATATTTGAAGAGCAATAGCATGTATATTTTAAAGATTTTTTTTAAAAATTGATTCTCACAAAATATAGATATGTAAATGGTATAGACAACATGCTATGATCATCATGCATGTGCTTGCGTGAACAATTCGTTGAATGACATATAGTTGATATCACTGTTGCTTTTGTGATGAAATCATTCGATACTGATCATATTTCGTAAAAAAATGTCTTGTAGGAATAAAGCACAAAAAGGGATTTGGGGAGCGTTTGGGGAACATCTGTAAGGGTCCCCGTTACAATCAACACTAGTTTACTATGTTATATATATATGCTGTCCGTATATTCAACGACAAGTGATAATGTCGAGTGTTTTTATGCAAATTCATTGAAAAAGTAATAGAAGGACCCTGATAAATTGATGTATTGCAAGGGCATATTCTCAACTTGTCCTGTCATGTTTTTACACATAAACTCGAGAAGATATTTTAAAAGTGCTGCGAACCTTATGAAATCTTGCAAATGAATTAATTATAGCTAATATTTAATTTAGTTGTCCAGCAAATAATTCAATATACGAGGGTTATTTGGAAATTATTGAGACATTATGTATATTTTTCTTTCTAATGAACGACTTTCGATGGAAATTGGAAAACACTAAAAGTTTTACAAATATTTAATTTCTTCTCTTCAGTGGTAAATAAATATGTCAATGGTAGGGGTACCCGGCACAGTCACGAAATCAGATATTTAGAATATATAACAACAACGTGCAAACCAACGGTGCACCCATAATAAAGGCGATACTAATTCAATTTCTGTTTATAATTTTTCAATTTGATTTTGACTGCATTTTGTATAAATTTGTTAGAATTTTGATCAGAAATATGAAAATCATGAAAAAAAAAAATTAAGCGCAATAAAGAATTCTGACAACGACGAAAAAATGGAATTTAACCTCAAGGCAGAGCAGCAAGAGACTTAAAATTTTGTAAAGAGCTCTCTATTACTCTTTTCCAGGCAGATCAACCTGATAAAACAATAACAAAAATACTGCACAAGTTTAAGATTGTTATTTCATTGCTATATTTTTATTTTCTGACCATTGATTTAACCACAGTAAAATGAAATCCTCCGGATGACTATCAATTTTGACCTAACTAACATAATCAGCAACGTTGACCCGTGTTGCGTATATCGGCACTGCATGATGCAAAGTCACCCTACATGTATGACAAATAAAAAAAAAGTTTACACTGATGTAGCAACAGCACGTATTTTTTTAAATCGTTTAAGAAAAGATAAAGTTGGATTTTTTGTAATATGATATATGACAAGGAAGAAAAAAAAACACGTGAACCAATCGATTGGTTCACATGCGGAAACATCTCGCTGATGTGACGATAAATTGACGTAGCGATGCTGCTCATGGCTGATAAACATATGCATGTGTATAATTTCAGCAGAACGTATCTAATTATCCTATGAAGGAGAAATTTTGCTTATTTCTTTTTTTCTTTCTTTCTAAAATGTTGACAAATTTTCCTTAATTTGTCTCTGCTCTTTATAGAGTTATAGTGATTTTTTTAAAATAATTTTTAGCCCTCGTACTGTTCAAAATATTAAATTTTACTATTAAATAAGGTAATCTATATAGGTTCGCAGTACTTTTCACAAAGTAAATAAAGTTTTGAAAAGAATTATAAATTAAACTAAGATTTTAATTTTGATTATACCTTTGCAATATTGGAATTTATAGATGACCTATAGATATCAATGAAGTCCTAAAAAGAATCGCCAATCCTAATAAAGTATGTATTTTTTATCTTAAAAAATCGCCTATATTTCCATTGCTAACCTTAACTGTACTGTAGTTCAGTCTACAAGAGTAAAATAAAAGTCCATGTTTGGAAAATTAACATTCATTTGACCATACATGTAGATTAAGATGCCAATTTACTCTAAGAATGAAAAATTGTACGTGTTTTTCTCTCATGGGAATCCTAACGTGGAATGCAGTTTCCAGAAGGGAGCTGCGTAGTTATTAGACAAACCCAACTCCATAAGACCTGTACAATTTTTTTTTCCAGATACGTATAAGCTTAAAGTTACTGTGTTGGATACATATTCGGGATATGCATTTGCATTTAAATACTTATGTTCATGTAAATAAATAGCATAGATGCGGGTTGTTTAATACATATATAAAAAATATTATTTATTCCTACGAGTTTAACTGTGTTTGATTTCATGTCCTTTTGCAGCAAGCAAAACTCAGAATTCATTTAAGGGGGGCGACTATAGTTTCCACTGCGCAATATTTTGCACATCATAGTAAAATGAAGCGTATTTACTGTTTTAATGCAACCTTTTTCGCTTGATTATCAAAATTTAAACAAAATTAAGAAATTATAGGTATAAAAATTTTATTACAATTTGATATAACTAATTTTTTAAACGATTCTGCAATTGATAGGTAGGTTGACGTCGTTGCAGTGTGTTTTTGACGTTATGATAATCTGTAGCTCTTAGAGAAAGGGATAATAAAACTATTATTATTTATTTATTTATTTACAAAAAAGATATAAAAATAGGCTCTTGATATTTTACATATAAATATTTGAGAATATCTAAAATATTTTTTATTATGTTTTCATGTGAATTCTTTGTGAACGTCATATTCTGTAATACTCTATAAAATAGTAAAATTTGCTTTTTTTTGCACTTTGAGATGCCTCTTCTGGTAACAAGACGGTAGAATTTTGTGTTTATTAGATATATTGTATGATATAGTTTTACTCAAAAAAAAATAAAGATTGAACGAAATGTGAATTGTTGTATTCGTATAATTTTCTGTAAAGTGCTAAAGACTGGCATTTCCCTATATAATCCTACAGTAAATGTATCTGTATTTTGAGATGGTCCCTCAAAAATACCTTGACAGTAGATTTCCCCCAAACTTTGCATGTACACTGAAGTTAATGTTAGTTATATATGGTATAAAAAAGAGGTTCGCTACTGTAGTTTCCACACAATAAAACTATTGTCGGCCCCCTTTAGTTTAAATATTAACGAAAGAACAATACAAATTGATAATAACAGAATACTGGTTGTCAGTTTAATAGAAGTCCATCATTGATATTTGCTTGTTTTTACAAAATGTGTGTACTTACCCCACACAACATTGTCCGTTCTGTAATAAATCCGTATGTCATGTATACTTTTAACAGACATCAAGTTTACCCACCAGGTGGCGTTACTCTGACCACTATCTGATATAACACACTGTCCTCCCCACGCGCTTAAGTCAGATTTCAGTCCATCCACAGCGTTGCTGGCGTTGAAAAAAGTGTTCGGAGGATTAAACTGTTTTGATTGCCATGTTGGTTTATTCAGAGCTATATTTTCTAAAAAAAAGAAAAAACAAACAAATAATGACAAATCCAACCATCCTTGTCATCTTCAATTCCTTGATTGAAATAAAACTGATTTATATTCTTTAAAGTTACCATGTAAGAAAAAAACCTCAAAGCTTTTATGTTCCATCAAGGTTGGCGAATAATGAATCTTCTCAATTATAGCAAAATGAAAAAACAAAACGTTCTATTTCTACTTCATTACTTTCAGTATAAAAATGAATATAAGCTAATTTCAAAGTTAAGTTGAAAAATAATACTAAAAAAATCTTGCTTTAACTTTTATGATAATACAATTCATATTTTTATAAGATATGCCCACTTACATGTCTCTTTTCTCTCTCGCAATGTGAATACTGTGAACATGTATTTTGCTTTTCAGTGTACATAGATCAACCTCATGTGAGAGAATATATCCCTTACAGAGGGAGTATGTACATCTACTGATGCTAGTGAAAACCTGTCTTATTGTTTCCCGTTTACATTTTCCAATATAAAAAAAAAGACTTACCATACCCAGAAGTATAACCAGTTATAAATACTAAAAACACGACTGCAACATAAACAAACGCCATTTCACTTTCACCAAACTAGGAAGTAAAAGGGGTTGTTTACAGTAGGTAAATTCGACTATTTATATATTACCGGCTGATATAAATCTTTAGTGCAGGCTGAGTTTTTAACAATTAAATATTTTCTCATCGAATAAAAAAAAAAACAACACATGTGCACTTGTGTAAATCACTCAGTGTTATGTTAAAAAAAGAGGTATCACAATTTAAGATTAAACTTTCTATGTAGAACTGTCATATTACATGCATAAAAAGTTTTGGATGACACATTCAAAAGTCATTTAAATGAAATTTTCTTAAATAACGGGAAAAAATTGGCACTCCATTCCCTCTGTTTGTATTTTTATAAACTCATTGGTGAAATCCGGTGCATGTGTACGGAATCCAATCCTGATCACCATTGGAGGAAAATTATCAAAGAATATTATAATTTAGATATAATTGCATTCAATTGCAAAAAAAAAGCAAATTTTTTCAGAATCACTCACATGATTTAGAAGCAGAAATACATATACATTCAATCCCTTTCCCCGTTTTATTCTCAATTTCAATCATTAATATTTAGTTTTCTATTTACACTTTAGCAATATCATTTTGATACCTGATACATTATTTAAACCGGTTTGTTGTGGGTTTGTTTCCATTAAGGTTTAAAGAAAGAATTTGCCAATATATTTTTTGAATATATATGGATAATTCTTTTTATATTTTATACCTACCATAGCTAAGTACAGTTGTCAATATGAAAGAAATAAAATTAAGCTCTTTAGCCCCATGTCACTCGACTCAACATTATACAGACTGCATTGTGGCAACGCACTTTGAAAAAATGACGCACTTTGAAAAAAAAATTTCAAAGTGCGTTAAAATTGGGACCAAATTAACGCACTTTGAAAAAAACTCAACGCACTTTGAATTTTTTTTCAAAATGCGTTAAGAGTTTACATCAATATATTTTATCATGGAGAAACTTAATGCACTTTAAAAAAATATGCAAAAACAAAAAATTCTGGATTCAGATTTTAGTAATGGAAATACTTTATTTGTAATTTATCGTTCAAAACACTTATGCATTGATTTACTCCCGTCGGGAAGAGGGGAAGACGGATAGAATATCTATCAGTCCAAATCTTTATCATTCCAATTCTTAGGCGTCAGTAACCAAAAAGGGGGAGGGGAGTAATAAACCCTAAAAGGATAAGCCGCATTTTCAATGTTAATATGATGTATGTCTTTCCAAAGTAAGGGGAGAGGCTTAGCCCCCTCTTCTTGTCTTCGCCCAGTTTCGATGCCTATGCTTCATGTATATACCCCAAACAGGTACATGTATGTATAATATGTATTTACATAATGGTATGACGCGCGTTGAAAACTTTCAATACGGATGAAAAACTAAATAAATTTAAATACAGTAAAACTAATGAGAGAGAAAGTACTTTCATATTTTTGAAGAATCAAATTGCCCCCATTTCTTAAAATAAATTCAATGCTTTAAGTCGTTCACTTTTAGTCCCCCTTTTACATTAATAATAATAGCTTGGTCCGAAATTTAACGCACTTTGATTTTTTTTTCAAACTGCGTAATTTTTCAAAGTGCGTTGTAACACTGCATCAACATTCAAGCAAGAAATTATCTATCATAACGAATCAAGCAATGCATAAACTTTGGTATGAAAATAATCATGATCATATCTGTTTAATTTATTTAACACACAATAAGAAGTTATTTGATAAACATCGTGGAACATTCATTATTACAATTTCTCTCTTAAAAAAGTCCTTTGTTTTAAAGGCAAGAAGAGAAACAAGGGTTGCTCTAAGTCTTAAGGTTTCTGCTATTTCAATCTTCTTTCGATCACTTATAAAATCTGAGTATGATTCTGCATGAGTGCATAGCTATTTTAAACCAAGACTTCCTCGGCAACCTTTTGGAGTTTTAATATCCCAGTACTGCAGTGCCAACGCTGTCCAATTCGTTTCTCAAAAAAGAAAGTTGATGGTCAATTCTCTGAAGTCCTTTTTTCAGATCTCTAGATCGAAACTGCTTTATGAATATCGTTACTTTCATTATCCTCTAAGTCTTTTGCGATGTCAGTCTTCCTATTCTCTTTTTAACCCATAACAAATGTTCCGTAATTCATTTTTATTGAAAAATTATTTTGACGTTTTTCTTGCACTGAAAAGGATTTCAACGCTTTGCATAACCACAGGTAAATCCTCAAAATCCGTTGTTAAATCAGAGCACTCCGCAAAACACTCACGGATACATTTAACCCTTTTTTTTTTTTTTTTGGTTTAGCAGCCTTCTTTTTATTCACAATAATATAAATCCTAACTACATGTATCAGGCTGGTGAAACAGAAACATTGCCATGCTTGTTACCGACAGCTTTACCGGGATTGTTCATTTGATTTGGAACAAAGGACAATCAAGAACTATCCAATGGGGCGGAAAGCAATGTTTTTTTTGCAGGCGCGGGTATGTTAAGGCAGCACATGGACCAGAATTCGGCGAATTAAGACTTTTTTTTATAATTATGTAACACTAATATATCGGAAAAGTCAAGCTTAAAACTTTTGTAATAATTATGCATTCTATAGACTTCAATGGGACATATACTACATGAAGCACTTCACCACGACGTCACCAAGTGACGTCTATAATTAGAAAATATGCCTAAATGAAAAAGTGAAAAGTTCAACACTACCCCGGGGAAAATTAATTTCAATTTGTAATAATACTTATGTAAAAACATCTCTGTACCATGAAAAATGTTGCTAGAATCCTACTGTCCTATCACAGAAATAATTATTCAACACTTTCTGACGAAACCTTCCCAAAATTTTTACATTTTGTTCATAACATCGAAAAAATGCATTAATTCCCGTAAACCATACGATTCTAGCAGCACTTTCCAAAAACAATAGAATAAGAACTTTAGATAAAAACAAAAATTAAGTTTCAAAATGTGCGGCGTAGTGTTGAGCTTTTGCATCTTGTTTGTTACGAACGACAGAGGAAAGGCTGATCGGCAAGTAAACACCCTCCGTGCTTTAATTTTACGAAGAAATTGTTGAAGTATATTACCATACCTTATTCATAAGCTTTATTCCCACATGAATCACACATGATATTCATTCTAAATGCTTTTAAAATCCGATTTCTTTGTTTACATGAATTCTCGTTACGTTTCACTTTCACTCTGCTACTGCATGATCAACTGTTATGACGTCACAGGTTTGGTATTTAACCACTGTGATAACTACAGAGACCCAGAAACGACAAAATTCTGTTTGTATTATGCTTCTGCATATTTTGATTAATTTTTACGACCTCAAATCAATCTTAGATATCGATTATAAGAAATTGTTATCTCTTAACTTCACGTCATATAGCCTACTATGACGTCATATTCCTTAATAATAACTGTCATTGATATCAAAAATTGTAAACGATACACAATACATTTAGTCAAATAAATATAATAATATCGACATGCGCAGATCTAGGGGGAATCCGGGTGGGGGGGGGGGGGTCTGCCTTCCGGAATGTTCACAGTTGTTTCATTTATATTATATACAATATCAAGCAAAAAGTTATCATGGAACACACACACAAACCCAAGAAATCGCATACCGCCTCGAAAGGCGGACCTGTGTAAAGTTGGTGATAGAGGCAAAACATATGAAGCATAAGGAGTGAAATGTCAAACCTATCCATTAAGGGATAGGTTTTTAACTTTTGATCTAATTTACGGTTTTTCTTGGGGGGGTGGGGGGGGGGTTGCCAACATATTTCTTAAGTGAACTTTTCTTGACAAAGATTATCACCTCTCCACAGAATCTCCCCTGCCCCTGGAAAAACAACATGGATCTGCGCCTGGTCCATTTGCCAAAATGAATATTTAGTTACTTTCACACTTGTATATCAATATAAACGTATGAAAATTAAACCGAAAGAAGTGTTAAAATGATGTTTTTAATTAATTTTGCGGGTAAATGAGTTCAAATGAATCTATACTGAAAGTAAGCCTAGTTTATCATACTAGTGTGCCTTGTAAAGCTTTCGTAATGATTAGTGATCATTATGTTTACTGGCTAAAATGATGAGTAGTTCGTGTCACACTTAACAAGGGATATAAACTTGCAATTCTAGTGAAATTTACTTATAAATTGTGTTGAATTACTAAAAAAAATTTTTTTTAGATATTAAGCACATGCAGTTGGTTCATGGAGCTCATGTTCTCCCCTGTCATACACCTGTTTTTACTGACTTCACCTTTTGACCCATTTTAGATTTGTGCCGTAGCTTATTCAAATTGACTGCAATGGAGTACAAAGTATGTTTACAAAAATACATGTTAACTATATTACGCTATAATTAATCAGAGTTTAAAACTTTTTACTAAAGTAAATCAATTTTTTAGAGTTTTAACTTTGGTACTAGAGTAAACTATAGTCAACAATAGAGATAATAAAATAATTCTTTGTGAAAGATTTTTTTCTCTCGTTAATCTCATTTCAGAAGACATTATTTATCATTAAGTATTAAACATATAGGTTTAAGATGTTTCAGTCGTAAGTGAAAATTAAAATCGCCATGTATGTATTTTTTTTATTTCTTACTATTCTTGTTGAATATTATTTTGTAAAATGTGTAAACAATGCTAAACTGACAGTATTATGAACATTTGATAAAAAACATAAAGTCATATAACATGAAGCTCAAAGGTAGATTGTAAATTATTCAATTCATGGTCGCCTTTGTTTAGGGGCCCGTTTTTGCAAAGAACTTACAACTAAGACCAAAACCTTCAGATTGTTGTAATTTTTTTGCAAATTTAATGATTCTCTTTAAAATTGTCTGCGTAAAAAGATTTTACCACATTCTTTTTTAAAAGTTTAAAATAATTTTGTTATAAATCTGATTAAAAAATTGTATGAAGAATTAAAATTAGTCTTAAGTCGTTAGTCCTTTTGTAAAACGGGCCAAACGACTATATTTCGCAGGTGAGTGTCGAGGTCTGTAGGCCTTTTAAAGTCATCATTTCGTAAGTTCTATAGTCGATACAATGACCTTGTCAGCAAATACAATTTATCATTGAGTCAAATGCTGACTGCCGTTTTTCATAGCAATTGTAAGTCCATTATTTATACACTGAATTGACGACGAATTTTTTCCGTTATTTCTTGATCATGACAACGAGAACACGGCGGATGTGACCGGTCGGCAGAGGATGCTCACTCCTCCATGGCACCTGATCCCACCTCTGATGTTTCGGAGGTCCGTGTTTGCTCTGCTCTGATTTCATATTGTTTATTGGACTTTGAGATTGAATACCATCGTTATCTCCATATCCTTCTATACTCACATTAACTATCTAGCTTTTCAGCAATTTTTTTTATGTAACCGGAATTTTATATGCTTTCAAGACGTAGGAAATAATTTAGGGAAACCATTTTCTTTGTTATTGAAAGGACGTTCAATTTTTAAAATATTTTATTGTTATGACAAAATATTCATCAGTAAGGAAGTACAGGGATAAATTAACGAAACATAAGACGAAAATATGCCGGAAGACGGAAGATTGGGCTACGAAAATAAATTGTTTTTTTTTTCCTTTTACAATTTGATTTACCTTTGAGTTGTGAATGATAAAGATTGTAGGATAAACACGAGATTCTAAATACTAGTAGTTTCTACATTTTACTGTTTTCCTTCTAAAAATGAATCAACAATGACTGCATTCTTTATTCAAATACTAAATCCGTATATTTAAGTGACAAAAAATATGAATTTTTGCTTCAATAACTTTTAAATATCATTATATACTGTGTGATCACGTTCTTTAACTATGCATGTTTTATCGCTCTTGATAACATACAAATATATAAAAATATCCTCTTCTGACTACTTATTATTAAAATCTTGTTTCTGAAAATCACACCAAGAGTTGTAATAGTGACGTTTCAAGAGGTTACAAAAATATTATACTGAGTGAAACACTTTCTGGAATCTTACATAAATTCATGATTCTCTGTAAGTTACCTCATTTTTGAGCGAATAACTTGCAAAAAATCAGTTTTATTTTAATTTCTCTAGAAAGCTATATATTTTGTGGGAAAGTGTGGGCTGACAGTATGAAATAAACGATTAGATTTTTTTTTCTTATTTTCTTCTTTTGAGCTTTTAATATGTTAAAATGTTAATGGCTACTTTCTACATATATTGTATTCTTAATAAAACTCACCATATCTTTGGCTACAGCTAAATCCAATTACCAGAAACAACAGTGATGTCTTGCAATTGATGAACATCGCGTCAGAATGTTCCCTTAATTAATGACAAAACTTCCTATTAGGTCAAATGATATTTTGTTTTTTTTTTCAATTATCTATCAATTGGTAGCGATAACTCAGCAGTACAGAGTCTCATTTATTCCCTGCTGTATACTGAAAAAAAAGAGGAAGAATATTGCAATCTCATAAGTTATTTTATCATACGAAGTGCATCTTAAAGCTTCTAGACTATTAATATATAATAACTTACACAAAAGAATGAACCTACATTTAGAATCTTGCAGCTCTAATGACAATGGTTTCTTGTTAGTTTCTTCTATGTGTTTGTGTCTTTACCTCTGATATTAAGACATCGGGAATTCGAAATAGAGTATAATAAAATTTAAAGAAAATATATCAAATGATTATTATTTCATTTGTTGTTAACGCTGACCACAATTCGTAAAATGAATGTGTCCGTCATTTTTGTCAGGAGAATTGTTATAAATTCAGAACCCCTTTATAAAGTGCAGGGTCCGCTGTTATAAAACATGCTAAAGTCTGAGAATGCTCTCAAGCCTGAGAATTTTCTCAAATCCAAAATTCTAAGACTCAGCGACTGTCATAAAAAAGTTGAGAGAAAAATAAAAATACCTTAAAATGTTTTATTCTCAAATTCTCAGGTGAGTAATTCTCAAGAGTTGAGTCGAGATTTATTTTGAGAATTCTCAAAGGTTTATGACGGCGGACCCAGGACTTTTTCACTGCTCAGTGTAATCAGTCGACACCGGTGTGAATGGACGTATGCTATACAGTACTCGGTAGCAACAAAAAAAGCGTAATACTTTGTCTAATTCAGGAAAGTAAGAAACCAAAGACACTTAAAATTATAAAGTTGTACAGGTCTGTGATTTGTACAAACAAACACAGATATATGTAACTTCAAAAAAATTTAACAAAGATAACGCAGGTTAACCAGCACGAACACGAGTCGCCATGTCAAGTTGATACCCGTGAAAATAAATCAATCATGTGTGACAAATCTGAGGCGTACAATAAAGTGTTGATGTATCGTAGATAATGATATCGAAAATGGCGTATGCCTATTTACGAGTTGTGTTCAGCTTTTAAATTAATTCAATTGTCGTTGTAAGGCGTCTTTTGATTGAATAAAACATTGGATTTAATCAAATTATATAGCCTATGTTACTTACGTCACAATAACGGACGTAAAAACGTATTGATCCGTTTCAGGTTACGTTTAGAACATTAACAATTTGAAGGGGAAGGGACTATTAAGGGAGAAAAAAAATGCCTTTGTTTTTATACTACTGTATTCTGTAATGAAATATGACTGAAAATTAAATAATGAGGTGTGAATTCAAAATCAACCCAAGTTACACAGGTATAACCTTGGTTTAATTGTTTTACGTATTTTTTTAAACACGGCTTTACGGAGCATTATCCAACAAATCTGACTCAAAATTCCTTCCTAATAGTGCCCATGTTGAAGGAGTCTATTGTGAAAATTAAAAAAAAGATGATACGTTTGAATTGATCACAATCTTAATGTTTTTTTTAATAATCATTACATTCATTTTTCAAATGAAGTTGTTTATTTGATTTAAATGTAACCCATGTATGTGTATTAAATGTAGGGATGTCAACGAATAGTCGACTCTCAGTCAAATGGACCGACGGTTAAATAATGAAACAACATTCGAATATTAAATAAATGCTAGAAAAGGAGGTGATGATGAAATTTTCACCTCAAAATAAAAAAAGGGTCCTTCCTCAAACTTTTCAGCTGTATAGTGTACCTCCCCAAACAAATAAGAGCTGAAAACAGTCACAGTATATAAATAATTTTTGACATTGTACAAATTGAAAATTCAGTAATTACATACCTCAATAATTTTTTTTTGGCTATTGTACATGTTAGCAGTAAATTATGCAATGCTATACTGCTCTATGAAAATTATTTAATTCTATAATTGACTTGTACCAATTATATATTTATCAGTTCCAGGAATTTCAAATGCTTAGGAACACACCATATTTGCATAGCCGTGAAGTTTTAAAGTTAGAAAATTGTTAAAACAATAATCTTACATAAAAGTCATTTAGATATATAGCTCGGGAAATCATTTGTTGAACAAACAGTATTTAACATTTCCATCGAAAGTGTGGATAGTATGCGTTTACATTTCCCTATTTCCAATATATTTTATTTTCCCAAATTTAATTTAAATAATAATCTTTAAAAACCCTGTGCTATAAAAAAATTAATAAATGCTCCGAATAGTCGACTATCGCTCGAATAATGCAATCGAATGTTCGACTAAGAAAAATTTATATTTTGACATCCCTTATTAAATGTACTTATTATGACTTTGCTAACATTTCTTTTATTCTGATTTTAAATCCTTGTATAGAGCTTTACAATTTGGATGGGATGGAGTACTTAAACAGTGTCTATTGTTAAATATATTTCCAACACTCATAAACTGTGGGTGTATACAGATAAAACAACTCTTCCCCGAAATATAGGGGGAAAGTCGATTGCAACACAAGAGATAGTATTCATCTGAAAATATCGTTTTTATAAACTAGGAAGACATACAAGAATGTTATGGTACATTGTGCATCCAAATTACATAACGCAGTTAAAACAGATTACTCTTTCAAGTAAATAAGCGAGTGCAAAGGAGCACGGCAGGAAGAACAATGTATAGTGGGCTTCTTGAAAAATCATATTCTTAGGCGAATTATTATAATGAAGCCTTCAAACTATAATTATATTCCTGCTGCACACTTCTTATTTAATACTTATTTACTGTTCATTACTTATAACATATAGTGGATATAAAAATACAACAAGAGACCTTTGGACCTTAAAGGTCACCTAAACATCATGCAACAACTTCCATGGATTAAATTCAGTTCTTGATTTGAAAGAGGAAACATTGCTAATCAAAGCCATACACTTTGCAATTGCTAAGTTTGGTTACTTAATACCCACAGGCAGGGTAGGAAACAAAATGTATTTCAATTAATCAGTAATATTCAGCAATAATCAATAGTGCCTCTAACACAAATGAACCCCTGCTCCTAGGTCTGCACAGTCATTGAATATTTTTTGAAAAGTCACCCTTGCTTATCAAAAATGTTGGATTATTACCAAGGAGAAGAATTCAAACGATTAATTTATTAATGGTGCTACTTGAATTTCAAACTATATTAATGGTTCTTCCTAAATTGGCATTAATCCCGTATATATTTATTAAACGTTTATATAGGGATAGTCCAATGTGTTATACATCTGCTAGTAGATAGGCAGCTAAATTCAAAACAAAATACAATCTTTTCAAATATTGTGTTTGCCAAGGTCAGATTAAATCATTTACAACCAGTAATGACATCATAAGAATCACGTATAGACCTACAGATGATATTGAGATCACACTCTAGAGTTTCTAACGTATGGCAGATAGATGCAATATATACCGTAAGGAATGCACAATGCTCGGATGCAGAACTTTTCATTAGGACGTTTCGTAGATGAAAAAAAAATCTAAAGCATAGAAAGATGCAAGTTAAGTGGAATCTAATTTGGTGAGAAATGTTCATAAGAGACCAAACAATATTGATGAGGCAAACCAAACAACTAGTACAAAAAGTAATATCAATAATTAACACCAAAAAGATAATAATAAAGTTACTGGTGGTGAGACTTTGTAATACTGTATTGTGTTTTCTTAAGTCTTTTACATGTATCACAACTACAATGTAACATGCATATCTTACACGTGGTAAAAAAAAACATGTATTTTGCCATTATAATCAAATGGTTGCGGAGGTATCATTTAGTTAGCTCAGTGCTCACAGTACCTCTAGTATTCTTGAGAGATTATTTGTTGTCCTGTTTGAAAAAAATGTCAGTAGAACATCATTCTGTTAAATTAACTCTCATTGTATTCGTTGTATTTATTCTAAAGCTTTTTAGTCGAAGAAAGGATATTAGAACACTACCGCAGGCATTTGTGGAGTTTGAAGTTTCAAAAATTTTTGACACATTTTTTATACCATTAATCAAGTTATCAGAGAGCTCTTCAGGGGTCTGTTTTTTCAAAATTCTAAACGTTGATAAATTCTTTATTTTGTTTTAAATTGATTGCATATTAACGTTACTTTCTACGCACCTTTTAAAATATAAACACCGTTTTCTATTTTATTTTAATTACAAATATCAGAGTCATTATTAAAATAGCAGCTGTTGATTTTTTTGGATCTTTGTATTGATATAGTTGTAAAGTTCATTTTTTTTTTTTTTTGCTTTTTTAAAATAAGTATGTGTTTGTCACTCCAGTCATTAACTTTTTAAAGTAAATGTACATGAGCCACTGGCAGTTAATTGTAAATTTTTTATACCCTGTTGAAGTTCCAATAACTTTTCCAATCCTTGGCCAATATCATTTAATGAAACTAATCTCTTATTGTATAAAAAAAGGCTTTAATTTACTACAGAACCTTTCATCATGTACATGTATATCATAATTACATAACGTAATCAACCCATGGCGATTATCCAGTAATCTTATAATTCTTTGTATTTTTGTTAATAACCTTTGATGTTAAATACTTTCCAGTGAGGTGAAAATACATTTAAAAAGTGTGCTTATATTGAACATCAGAGAGGTATATGCAAAATTTGTCTAAAAAAAAAGTTGTAAAAGAAACAGTGAAATTTTTATTTTGCAAATGTAGTTTTATGTATGAAAAATTGTGATTTTATGAAGTCTTTTGGTAATCATATAACACTAATACAGTTTTCATTGTATTTCCAAATGAATTTCACGCATTTCCATGGATTTTAGATTTACAAAGAATCTGGAATTCTATTGATTTCTATTTTGACATTGAACCGCCCTTTTCCAAGACCTTTTCCCAAAACTCAGGAAAATTTCTTAGTATTCTGCGAAACAGAAAAGTTTATAGAATTCCTTGGAATATGCCTTTGAATTCTATGGAAGTAGCGTAAAGTCTACATAAGGGTGCCTCCTTACTGTACCTGAACTGTGCTCCGTATGATAAGATTTACGACATTATTGCTCGTACCTAAAAGGAGGCGGAGAAGGTGATTCTTTTGAATCAGGAATATTTCGGTTTTACAACCGTTTATGATGGCTCAGTCTATAGAGCACTCGATGTGCTTTCGGCCGCAACTGACCTATGTTGATAAAAATGTGTAGCAACTGTTTCCTAGCCATGCGTTCTGCGCTTGAAGTGAAAGTAGTGGGTCAATTGGATGGGATTTTATGAACCGAGGTCCCGTGTCAATGTCAAGGTTGGTTCGATAATGTTCCATCACTGCTCAGTTGCCCTTTGTGCCGAGGACAGGTGAAAATTTTGAAACACTTCACTGTTTTATATGAGATCCCTACACGAGAGCAACATTATCGAATGGGACATAAAAACAACATTTAATTACTCCATCAATCGTTCTGAGGAGGGGATGTAATATGTTAAAAAAAATCGAAACATTGATAACCAAACAATATTGCAATATTTTATGCTTTTAAAGGTTTTATTTTATTTTTACAGTGAAATACTGTAATTTATTTATCAAATAAACTATTCTGACATAAATAAAACTGCCAAAGATCCTCGTAATATGCTGTTAATAAATCTCACATCACTTAGATATAGCATCTCAATCGCTCAATTATGACGTTTTGTAGCTTATGACTGCAGTAGATGAAGACCGAGGAAAAGGAAGGATCAAATAAAATGTTATAAACAGAAAATTCAATGTTTTGTTGTTGAATGTGAAATATATCTCCATCATGAGACGAATAATAAAAAAAAAACACGTCTCACTAGTGAAATGAATTCCATATTCAGTTACGAAACATTGAATATCCTCTATTTATTCTGTTTTTTTTTCAGAAACCAAAGACCAAGGGCCAGTAAGGGCCTTTGTGGACTTAAGAATTTCTGAAAACTCAAATTAAAGACTGACAGACAGCTACATGTAGGCAGACTGACAGACGGACAGACTAATACGATTTAATGCTTTCATCGCTTTCGCGAAAGCGGAGAACAAAAAGCAAGGGCTGCACTTTGGGTTTCTGCCATCTCCGCCTTCCTTCGATCACTTATTATATGGGAGTATTATTCTGCATGGGTACAGGATTATTTCAAACCAAACCTTTCTCGGCAAACCATTAGGAGTATTGGTATCAAAATACCGGAGTGTCGACGCTATCCATTTTTTTCTCAGTAAAGGAGGGTGATGGTCAATTCCTTAAACTCCTTTTTACACTCCTGTAGAAACTGCTAAATAAATTTCGTTACTTTCCTTAACTTCGTATCTTTCACGATGTTAAATGAGAGCACTCCGCTTAACACTTAAGGAATGACTCTTATTCTTAGCCAAATTATCGAGTATAATCTGATTTTGGTCAGTTTACGCTTGATAATTCGCAAAGAGGATGAAAAAAAAAACGTAATTTTCAAATAAACAACTTTAGATGTAAAATTATGGCGCTTTGTATGAGTTCACATACCGTGAAATAATACAACCGTATTAACAAAAGCGATGAGGAAGCGAGGGGAGGTAATAAATGATGCATAGATCTAGCAGCCATGATGTTTGTAAGATCGAGTAACTGTTTGAAGTTAAAGGTACATTTATTAAATGTGGAATTTCCCATGGACTCTGAGCACTGGAAGTGAGGGTATTTCATGGATAAAATGATTAAACTGGTCGTGAAAGGGATGCTCAGCTATGTTAAGGACCGAAATGGAAAATGTGACCTTAGCACCATTTTAATATGTATCACTTCTTTCAGAAAATGGTATCAAAGCAACTGAATAGCTATAGAAATGTAATATAGCTTTCCATAATGGATAGGACTGGGCCGTAGCTATTACCATTTATGTCGCATGTATCAGCTGTTTGTCACGTGACTTTTTTAGAATTAGAATTGTTAAGCTGAAGGAAGGAAATGAGTATAGTGCAAGAGAAAACGCTTGTTTTTCAGAAAAAAATGATACACATTAAAAGATGTTTATTTAATCTACCCAAAAAGTGCTGGGAGCTAGTCAGTGCTGTTTGCGAAGTACTGCAAGTTTTGCTGAAAACGCTTACAATAGCTAAAAATTTCCACTTCGCTTAAATTCTGTTAAACACAAAAATAATGTTATGGAGACCAGGATCAGCATGAAGCACTTTTCAAAATAAGCACAATATAAGCAATAAATATTCCATATTTCTGCTCAAACTAAATAGACTATGGCTATGCCCTTGCACTTTTTATGTAAATCACAAATAAGCTTATCGTTTTAGCGATATTCTCTACATCCCTTGTCCCTGTGCACCTCCAATGCTACTAGATAATTTCATATTCTGTACAAATTATATTTAATGGAAATTCCTTTTCGTTTTAATGATTAGGTTTTGATATACGCGATGATATCATATTGATTTAATAATTCTTATAATTATTAAACCTGGGAATCTAATCCCCTTGATCACGTGTACTGCGTCGTGTCAAGGTGAGGACGTCAAATTTACCGAAAGACTGTCTTCTATTACTCGATTTTATTGCTATCAAGAATGGCAATTTTACAAAATTTTATATATAATTGATAAAATAAAAATAAATTCAAGTTCTTATTTAAGCATCATCATGTCTTTGATTAATTTTTGTGGTTTGTTAAATTATAATGACGCCACAAATAAACATCCAATACTGTGTACAAGGAATGTCAACTCCGAACTTCCTTAACATAGATGAGTGTGTCCCCATACCAAACCGGACTGTAAAGAATAATTTGCGTTCCTTTTTTGAAATCAACCTATGAGAGGCGAACAAATTAAATGTTTCAATTGAATCAAATTATTCAAGAGAAATCTAACTGAAATTTTCGATTTTTTTTTCTATTTGGTTTAATAGCATCCTTTTCATTCAATGATAATATGAAATCCTAAGTATCAGGCTAGTAAAGCATTACCATGCTTGTTTTCGTCTGCGTTACGGGATTAGTTCATTGGAAATGAAGGTAAAACAAGAGATATCCATTAGGTCAGAAGACGTTTTGTTGCAGGGAAAACAAAGAGGACATGTGACCTTCTCAGCCAATCAGATTAAATTTAAGTAGTAATTATTTATTTGAGATATGATGATAATAATCTAGCCAGTAAGTCAAATACCTTTTTTACAGTTGAAATACAGTGGACCAATTTAACACTCCCAGTTTGTTCGTCCATTATTTATACACTAAATTGACGGTCGGATTTTAACTTTTTTCCCCGATCACTAGAAGGATCACACGGCGGGATTGACTGCTCGACAGGGAATGTTCACCTCTTTATGGCTCCCGACGTAGACTTCTTATGTTTTGAAGGTCCTTGTTTGCTCTGCTTCTATTTTATATTGTTTAATTGATTTATATATTTTGAATACTGTTTGATATCGTTATATATTATATTTCAAATTTGAATATTTTTAACGTAACCTCGATGTTCATTGTAGCAGAACTACCAGGGCTTTTTTGTATATGGTTGACCTATCATACGAAAAAAATGAGGAAAAGACCCCTTTTACAGATAATGTACCGTGTAATTTTTTTAAATTTTATTATGAACTTCTTAGTAGTATATGATATAATTGAAATGGTAACATGAATCTGTCTCTCTGATGTAGAACTAAGCATTCGAGATATAAGCTTAAGCTTACATCTATAGTATACTTATAAATATGCTTTAACGTCAGAGATACAGGAATGTGATTATATGTTTTATATCAAACATAGGCAATTTAGCCACATATGATCGACATATGCATTGCCTTTCATAAGAAGATCATATGTTGATCATATGAGAATCATATGTATATACAAGCATATGAGAGTCATATGTGGCTAATCATATGAGATGGCTAATCATATGAGAATCATATGATTACACAAATGTATATCATATGATTGTATATACATATGATTTTCATATGAAAGGCCTTGCATATGAAGGTCATATGCATATTTTTACTGTTGTCATATGCGAATCATATGAAACTGGTCATATGAGAATCATATGAAACTAAATTCACTAATTTGCTTTTGTTATACTCAGATTGAAATCATATGAATATTTTGACAGTGATCATATTAGAATTATATGAAATAGTGATTATATGAGAATCATATAAAACAGTTACATCTAATTTGCCTTTGGTATATGCAATTAAATTGCAATTTCAATAATATATATCAATAGTAATTTAAAAGTATATTAATTCAAAAGAATTTGTTAGCAATTACTTATGTAAAGTTTTACTCTGTTTTACACCCCCTTCCCTTATATATACGAAGGGTGATCAAAAATTCGCAAACTATCTCTATATCTAGAAAACCACAATTCAGATTAGAATGAAATTCAGTACACACATAGCCATACACAGGTTCTATAAATAGCAGATGCTGAATAAAGTTTCTCTCCTTGTTTGTGACGTCACAATGTGAAAATGACGTCACTATTTAGGTCACTTGTAACGAAAAATTGTTGTCTCAGTCGAACTCGTTCAACAAACGACTGTACAATTTATTGTATACCTTAAAAATCCATCTACAGTATCATATAATAATTTGTAGACAGTTAATTGAGATAAATTAGTTCCTTTAAATACAATTAATGATTGGATTAATCGTTTTAGTGAAGGAAGGCTGATGATTAAAAATGATACTTCTCATCTTGCCCAGTGAAAGAAAGTTTGAAAAGATATGTATTTTCAATTAAGTAATTTACAATCAAAGACCTCTAATTAGCACTTTGAAAAATAGTTGAATATTTGAACAATGATATACGTATTAAATATCTAAGATATTGTTTACTTTAGATTTTAAACATATTAGATATGATAAAAAGGATGCACCCATTCTCTTTCCACCTCGAATAAAGGTCTCTCCTGAGACAGAAGATTTGTGTTTTAATGTTTGCCATGCTTATTTTAATCTGATGGTAGCGCAAGTTCGCCCAGTTCCTGATATCTGATCATGTTGTCTTCGTCAATTTTACTAGATACAATATCCATACTAAATGTTGTTGCCTTTGTCTCCTTTTTATTCTTTATACGTGTTTTTTTTTGTTTTTCCCTCCCTTTCCATCTACAGGGATGGACAAAATACAAAAAAAGTATTGCTCTTTTTTCACACGAACCTAAGGATTTTAAGATATCCATACTTTTCGGATATTTGAGATAGAGAGATCTTTGCCCTAAAATATTTCACAAAAACATCTTATCTATAAATACATATATAAGCAACTAAAACTCCGATTATTATAAGGCAACAAAATTGTTTCATTTCTCTCGAATCTATTGATATTGCAAACTATTTGTTTATTGCAATGCTATGATAACATGACGTACACTATTAAGCATTACAAAAATGTAACCTTGCAAACACATAACACCCTGCCATCCGCCAACACATCCTTCATTACAATGTCTAGTTACGTTCAGATAAAAGTTCATTTAAGCTTTAAAAAATGACTTCTCCTTAAAACTTTGAAATATACGCAATACTGTTAAGGCTTCCCAAAGATTTAAATGCACTTATATTAAAAGATAATGTAACTCTGCATTACAAAGATGATTTTGAGTTTTAGTTCTAAATTATTTACATAAGTACGCCTGATTCGTATAGATATTTCTCAAAGCTATATATAAACATTTGTTACGACATAACATGACCTCGTTGATCACGTGATGGTCATTTCTTAAACTGTTTGAAGTGCTTCACATAATTTGCTTCGGTGCAGCCCTATAACACAATTAGTTATAACTTTTTGTCATGTAAATGAACTCGTTGCATTCTTGAGAACCCAAAATGTGCTGGGAAAAGTTTTACAATTACTCTGGTACAAAATATTTCACATTAACTTCGACTTACCGAAACATCTGAGGGTATTTTCCTCTCAATATCGTCATCTGTTTTAAAACAAAGCCATCGTACATTTTTTTCAAAGCAAGATTCAGTTAATGGGGAAATTCCACTTACAGATGTCCACAAAAGATATTAAATAGATACTTATTAATCAACTGCACCAGGCTCTTTTATACAAATATTATGAATTCAACCTCTATCCACTGGTATTAAAAAGGGTAAATGTCAAGCATAAATGTTTTCATACGTATTTTGAACACGCTGATTTTTGCATACTAGTAACAAAACAGAGTTATGTAAATAATGCGATATAATAAATTTCTTTTAAATGATTAAAAGACGTTTATTTTAAACTAATATTCTGCATCTTTATATGCAGATTGAAATTAGATTTAAAGTTTATGACACTCTCTCCACTATAACAGCTCAAGTGAACAGTGACTTGACGTCATTTTTATTATGAAGTCATACATCTGTAGTTTAGAGAAGTGATGCACAGATTACATTCCAATATTTTCTGGGAAGCAGTATCGTTACTACGTAGTTTTGCTCATTTTAAAGTAATGCTTCAAAAAGATATAGCTTTTACTAAAAGTATTAAATTTCTCCGATCATACATATTTTAAATAGTACTAAATCGTTTTAATTCTACGGTGTTAAATTTCCCGATCTTTCAAAAAGTTCCAATTGCAATGGTTTTAAATTCACGCTGGGATAAAAACCATAACTACGTTCTGAAATTTTCAGTACTTTTAAGTACATATTCGACGAATAAGTCCTAGTGCCTGTTGCTCAAAAGATATGGCCCAAATTAAAGATAATAATTTTTGTGTAAAAGTGAGTCAAATCCAAGGTCGTGGTCAAAGGATCAAATTTGGTGGTACCGAGAAAAAGGTCTTGTCCTAAGGGATAATGGTGTGCAGGCTTGGGGTAATGCTAATTGTAATGGTAATGCATTGCAATGCATTACATGATCGCAAAGTAATGGTAGTAATGTGTAATGCCCAAAAATTTGCATTACATGTAATGGTAATGTAATGCATTACTTCATAAAATCCAGTGTAATGCTGGCATTACATAGCATTACACAGCATTATTTGGTAAGACAAGTACCTATTTTGAGAAATTGAAATGTACTTGGATGATGGAAATTATTGTTTAGGTTATTTATTTATTTTTTTTATACTTTTTTTTGGCAAATGATGCTATTGAATAAAAATGCAAAGTTACCTATTTAGATAACATTTATATATCTATTTAAATAAACCTTTTATTCTGTTGAAAGTACACCTACCTTACAATAAAGTTTTCAAATTTATTTCAGATAAGAATTATATAAAATAGCTATAAAAGATTTTTTTTAACAAGATCACATATGAGATACACTAATTAATGTACACTGTTAATTGATAACTGGTTCCTTTTGAATAGCTAGAGTGTCATCAAAACACACTAGGACTCTGGTTTATGTAACAATTAAAACAATGCATTGTTTGGAGAAGTGCTCCAAATTACTAGTCCTTTTCTCCTGACTGTGTTTTTAAAAACATTAATTGTGCTGATCGATTTACCTTGTACTGACCATGAAAAATTCATTGTACCAAAGAAAATAGGAGCCATGCAGGTATTTCCTGCTTCACTGTGATTCACAGTATACACTTATTTAATGACTACGAGGTAAACAGTCAAAATGTTGTCCCTCGGTAGTGGGGGAGACCTTGGAAACTGTTACCAAAAGTAATGGTAATGGTAATGCATTACTCTACTGAAGTAATGGTAATGTAATGCATTACTTTAAGAAAATAGTGTAATGGTAATGGTAATTTAATGCCCAAATTGTTGAAGTAATGGTAATGGTAATGCATTACTTTCAATGTAATTCGCCCCAAGCCTGATGGTGTGAGATATGAAAGTTTTTGTGACGGACAGACAGACAGCCAGACAGACTGACAGGCGGACAGACGAAGAAGATTAAATACCCCCTCCCTTTCGCGAAAGCAGGGACAAAAAGTAAGTGCAGCACATAGGGTTTCTGCTATCTCCGTCTTCTTTCGATAACTTATAAAATGGGAGTATTATTCTGCATGGTTACAGTTATTTCAAACCAATCTTTTTTTTCGGCAACCCATTAGGAGTATCAATATCAAAATACCGGAGTATCGACGCTGTTCAATTTCTTTTACCAAAATGGAGGGTGATGGTAAATTCCCTAAAGTCTTTTTTTCAGATCTGTGGAAATTTTTTTTACAAATCTCGTTACTCTCATTAACTTCTTACGAGGACTTTTACGAGGTCAATCTTTTTTTATCTCTAGACATAAAAAGTGTTCCGTACTGCATTTTCTTGAAAAGTTTTTCTGACGATTTTCTTGCACAATAAAGATCACAACCTTTTGTATACCCACCGGTTAATCCTCAAAATTCGTTATTGAATCAGAGCACTCCGCAAAATACTCAGATAATATCTTCCTTTTTTCTGTTCGGTTTAATAGCGTCATTTTCATGCAATAATGATATGAAATCCTCACTATCAGGCTGGAGAAACATTGCCATGTTTGTTTTCGTCTGAGTTACAGAATTTGTTCATTAGAAACAAAGGTAAAACAAGAGATATCCATTGTGGCGGAACCTTCCGTTGCAGGGAAAACAAAGCGGTCATGTGACTTTCGTAGCCAACCAGATTCTATTTTAGTATTGATTATTTCTATGAAATATTAATAGTAACAATCTGGTCAGGAAGTCAAATATGTTTTGACAGTTAAGATACAGTGGGCTTAACC
Source organism: Saccostrea cuccullata (assembly GCF_032062105.1). Taxonomy (NCBI): domain Eukaryota; kingdom Metazoa; phylum Mollusca; class Bivalvia; order Ostreida; family Ostreidae; genus Saccostrea; species Saccostrea cuccullata. Next base: position 65,457 of record NW_026940214.1, read on the forward strand.
AATTTAACACTTCAGGCTTGTTTGTCCATTATTTATACATTTAATTGACGGACGGATTTCCCCTTTATTACCCGATCATTAGATGAAGCACATGGCGGGATTAACGGGTTTGCAGGGGATGTTCACTTCTTCGTGGCGACCGGTCCTACCTCTAATGTTTTGGAGGTCCGTGATTTCTCTGCTTCCATTTTGTATTGTTTTGTGGACTTCGCTTTTCAAATACTGTTCGTAATCTTTAAATGTTTTATTTCAAATCTAAATCTCTGTCAAAAATTTTTTATACTTGCTCATTTGTGTGGAACTATCCACGTTTTCTGTGTATAAAGTTTACCTAACATACGAAAAAATGATATAAAGACCCTTTTTCAGATAACAGACCCTCCTCCAAACATCCTTTAGGATGGACAGGATTAGGGTTATACTATGTAATGAGCAAGAGGCTCAAGAGGGTATCATGTACCCAACACAAATTGATTTTATTTTGAGGGAAAATAACCCACCAATGATGTTTGTTAGTTGTCACAAACAAGCTTGCAAGAATGATTTAGGCAACTGGAACTGTGCTTTATATACTACTGACCAAAGGTGTGTATACGTCACACACGTATTTTTTTTATAACTTTATAATGACCCTCATCCTGTACATCCTGAAGGATGCTTGGAGGAGGGTCCATTCTATTACATATCGCCTTTCGGCTCTGCGAGGATATCATGTAGCATATTTAAGGTGTTGGTCACAAACAAAATATTACAATAAAAACGTATATTTTCAAAGTATTCATTCAGAAGACCACATCATTGCAACTAAATTTTATTCAAATTCAAAGCTTATAGACGACATATAAACTTCGGAGAAATCACATTCACAAAAGGGTTCATTGTCAACAAAACAATTAAATAAATGTCACCAAACAATTTATTGTTCATCCATTCAATACTGATTTTGCAAAAAGTCCATCTGAATCACATTCAGTTGTATCTTTGTAATAAAACTTAAAAAATGTTTTTGAAGAAGTCATATTTTCGCATCAATTATTTCTTTTAACGACACTCCTAATGAATAGGTCACTGAAGCTGAAGTTCTTCGGAAAGGGTGGACAGTAAAGTCTCTGATTCCTGGCAGTTCTGGAACATTTTTCAGCCATCTTGCTAATGAACATGTTGAAACAGGTTAAAATGTTCTATAGGACACAAATAATGTAGATGATTTTCTTTTATTTTCAATTCTTTTTAAATATTCGTGTAACGTTGAAATAATACAAAGTCTTTCATCAGAAAATTTATGTAAAATAACTCTATGTACAGGAGTTCCATTTTTACATGTTTTAGTAACTTCTGAATTTGAAAAATAACCTCATCTGCAAACCCTGACATGTACTTTAAATCAAGAGCCAACAGTGTTTGGGCCCTGGAAGCTGAACTTTAAATAGATTACAATTATCTGGTCTGTCACTCTATTTATCCAACTCAGCCATACTTTCTTTGCTAGTTTTCTTAGAGACTGTTGGATTTACAGCTTTCCCCAGTGCTTCGTTTATATTTGGACCAGTTTTCTCATTTGTATTTTACTGTGGGATATCCCAGTGATTGTTACTAGCACTGTTATCAAATGTAATCTGAATTGATTCATCATTCAAAATCCCCTTCAATGTCTTGTGAGGATTAAAACCTTGATTTAAACAATATTCATTCAGTAAACTGAATAGATTGGGCAACAGGCTTAAGCCTATAAATACCCTCTCTATATAACAGGTCAAGGTTACAATACAATGAACAGAGTATATATTTACAATTCATATTTAGATATGAGTGCTCACATACGCATTCAAACACATTCACACACACACCCTCACTCACACACGCAATCACACCCTGACTCGCGCAGATCCAGATCAAAATAAGCATCACAAATATAAACATGTATAAAGTGACAAGAATGCATATTAAAAAAGAAAATATGATTAAAAACGTTTTGTTAACTTGATATATTGATGTACATTTTTTATAATATTGAGAATCGTTTGGAACGAATACTCCGAACTCCCTTGTAAAAAAAAATTTTTAGATCAAGCTCATTTAAGTTTTTTCTTACTTTATTTCTTTGAATACTATCTGCTGGATTAAAACCTTCAATAGAAGGAGAGACTTGACCATTCAAATCAGACAAATCAAAGTCATAGTCATCAGGGGTTTCATTAATAGTTTGATGAAAATAATAATCAGGTATGCTAACCAAATTTCTCGGTGATCTGTTCAACATAGTTTGTGTAAAAACACCGGGATAATTATTACCCTAAGTGTGCACCGTAGATTCCGTGGTACCAGTATTTTCAATGCACGTATTACGCGCCATAGAATCAGAACGACCAAACTGTTTTACAGTATCTGTCAGCGATGAAGGAGTTTGCAATATTCTATGCCAAGTTGACTTTTAAGTTCGTCAACATCAAATTCTTGAATAGACACGGACTGATTTTTGGATTTTTTACTTTGTTTCGTCGCCCCTGACGGCAGTGCACTTGCACTTGCAGAACAAGTAGAGATCTGCGCTTTACGCTTCATCCCTCTAGTTCTCTTATTTGTAGTGTCATCTGTTACACTCCGCGTGCGAGGATTGTCAGCAAACAATTTATCAATATCTGCGTAGTTATCAAGGTCACTTCCCGTGAAAGACAGGACATTGCCCAAAAAACTTGAACAACGTTCTAAGTTACACCTCTATTCAATAACGTTTACCTGCTGTACAGGTAAACACGCACGCCCGTCAGAGAAAAAGAAAGATTTCGGCACCTGGAGCTGTGCTTTATATACTACCGACCAAAGGTGTGTATACGTCACAAAGGTCATTATTTTTTTAGCTTCTTTAAATTGAGATACGCCTCGCTGCACTCGGAGATAATGCTATATTATACCCTCGCAGAGCTGAAAGGCGATATGTAATAGAATGTTCAATGTATTTTTATAAGAAGTTTAATCATGAATTTCTTCGTACTAAATGATATAACTAATAAAGTATCATGAGTCTGTCTTTACTATTTAAACATTCAAGATATAAGCCTAAATCTATACCAAAATATGTTTTTGCATAATAGCTACAGATATGTACAGTACATGTAATTATGTGTTCAAAGACTTTTTTATATAAGTTTGGAAAATATTGTATGAGTATGAAATGCAAAATTTCAAAGTCGATCATAATCTGATGGTAGCGCCACTTCGCCCAGCTCCTGATACCCGTTCTTGTCATCTTCGTCAATTTTACTAGAGATAATGTCCATGTTAAATGTTGATTCATTAAGCTCTTTATGTTCCTTATACGTCATTTTCTTCAGCTTCCCTTTCATGTTCCATCTACAGAGATGTTCAAAATATATATTAAAGAAGACATAACACTTTTTCTACACGAAACTAGGGACGTTAAAATATCCAATCTAATTTTCGAAATTTCATACAGCCATTGATTTTAATTTTACTCTGTATAGCGGTGATGAGAAAGATATGTTTGCCCTTAAATATTTATCAAAGAAATCTTACCTATAAATAAATATATAAGCAATTGAAATTCCGAGTAGTATAAGGCAGACACATAGAGCGGCAAGAACGCCATTAAATTTTGAAACGCTAACAGTATCATCCGTTTTCGCTGCAACTGCATATTAAAGAAAATCAAATTTGATTCATTTATTTATGATTTTTTGATATTGCTAAATATCTGTTTATTTCAATGTTGTGATAATATAAAGTAGACTATAAACCTTGCAAACACACAGGACCCTGCCATCCACTAACACACCCTTCATTACAATGTCCAGTCACGTGGTTGCAGTCACGCGATGACTTGCAGAAGAGGCTACATTCTTTCTTGCAATTTCCCCCATACAATCCTGCCTCACATACTGTCATTAAAGGTTAAAAGTTCATTATATCTTTGCAAAATCAAAACTTTGACAACCTGACTTCTAAAACCATGAAATGTTATTTTACTTCATATAAAAGTATTGAATTCCTGCCGTCATAATTACTTTTTTCTACATTAATAATGATTACTTTCATTGCAAGTAGTTCCTTGATATCCATCCAAGCATTTTCCTGGACAAGAACCATTAACATGATGGCAGTTTGAGTTCTGACAGAATCCACATGATTGAGAGCAGTTTTCACCGTACTTATTTTGCTTACACACTGAAAAAAATACACTTGTCAACTTTTTGTACACATGGATGCCATAAGAAAAATTAATAGCGCAAGAGCCATTACCAATTTTAAGACCTTTATTTTGTACCTTGTTCACATCGAAATCCCTCCCAGCCTGGTTGACATCCACCCTCGCAATCTCCTGTTGTTCTGTTACATTGATATTGTACACCACAGTTTTTATTACAAATCTGCTGACAGTTGATTCCAAACTTTCCAGATGAACAACCTAATATCAATTTCTATCTTGAAAGTCATTGGTCTTCTAAGTGTTTACGTATTGTGAATTGTAATGGTTGATGATAAACGAAATAAAAAAATAATGTCAATCAGAAATGCGGAGTATGAGTCATTTATTGGTTACCCGTTTTACAAAGATTCCCTTCAAACCCAGCATCACAGCCTTCAAGACAAGACCCATTGATGTGATGACATTGTTTATATCCCAGACAGGCTCCACATCTCTGTCCACAATTCTGTCCATATCTGCCACCATCACAATCTATTGGTGATATCAATATACTTACCGGTATTCAATAAAGATATTGTGTCGTAATATATTGAACAATTTGAAGCGATCCAACTGGATTTTTTAAGATCCTACCTAACGACAATGTCAAAATTAAGCATTGATTTATGACCTCCAGATTACACCCAAAAATGAATTCTGAGATTTCCTTCTTGTCGACAATGAAAAAGATACCCCCCCCCAAAAAAAAAAAATAAATAAATAAATAAATATATAAAATTATAATAATTTAATAACTTTTAATATGTGAATTTTTAATCACATTTTCTTATTTTGTCAAATAATCAGATAGTTCTTCATCCTTCAAGATCGAGTACTGGGATTGGGTGTGAGACATTAATTTACATTCAGTTCCTAGTTATCTTTATATATATATATATATATATATATATATATATATATATATATATATATATATATATATATATATATATATATATATATATATATATATATATATATATATATATATATATATGCTTGATGCCGATAGTTAAATTAGCTTTTCAATCTGATGGTCTCACTGCAGCTACCATTGCAAGAAAAAGAAAGTATTTAATGATATGAAAAGTTATCTCGGTATTCTCTTTTTTGTATAAATTTTGATTCAAAATTCTGATATTTTTAATGTTGTGTGAGTGTGCAATGATCAGCGTCAGAGATGAAAAAGCCGATATTCATTAAAACAATCATTATTTCTATGAAAGTACGTGTAATTAGTTTTTGCAGTTAAGGTTGAAATCGACAACACATAGTACTGCTCTAGAGTTGCAAAGTGGAAGTTGATCCTTGGTTGCGGATTCTGAAACAAAATTTGCAGATCCTTGGGATGAGATCTTAAAAGCCGAGGTTTCTATCACGACAGGTGTAAGCATGATAAAGATCTCTCATAGCTCAATTTCACTGCGTGCCAAGTAAAGGTCAAAATTTGAAGCCCTTCACCAGTATATGGTGTTTTTTCTATATGAGTGAAAGTTTCAAGAACGAGACGTAACACGAAATACAATCATTTAATCTTCTATTTCTTATAAAAGCCATTTTTGGTAAGAATGGAATGAATTGTTATTTATTTCTTCACGATATCTCTGTCATATAATTCCGCTTAAAAAAAGCAATACAGCATTCATAAAGTTATATCTATTCTTTATGATTAAGTCTTGTTGAATTTAAAGATAGTTTTTCATTATTTTCTTGAAAAGATTCAAAATTACTGTACCATCTAAACAAAAGAGTCCCTTCCATCCAGGTTTACAGAGAGATGTACATTGTCCAGAGAATCGGTCACATTCATCACAGTTACACATCTGAGAACAGTTATGACCGTGCCAACCATCGGGACATGCTGAGGCATATTTAAGGTAGAGATAAAAAAAAATCTAATTTAAATGAGTCATTATAATACACGTATATCAAACACTCAAATTAGATCTTTGATGACATTCAATTATTTTAGAATTGAAAACGAAACTAATTAGATAGCAAATATGTTTTTTTTATATTATTAAAAGGTTCTTTAGCATAGGGAGGATCTGAATGGGAAAAGTTTTTATTCACTGAAATAAAAAAGAGAGATGCTGAGGCATTGTATAGAAACCACATACTATTTAAAGGGTCATGAAATTAACCCTTTCATGTAGCTATGATCGCTGGAAAGGGGAATGCATTCATAAATTATATTTTTTTTCTAAATAATTTTAATAAATTTGAAAATGAAATGGGGTCTTCTTCAAAACATATTGGTTTTTGCCTCTTATCACTACATATAAAAATTGAATAAGTAGGAAGATAATTTTATCTGGCCATTAAGAATACATTTTCAAAATAAATTCAGGATATATCTATGTTTAATTATAACAGTATTAATTTTAAAAAATCTAAATGAATTGGGAACTGCACGTATACATGTAAAGAATATAACATTATATATAACACCTGTATAATTGAACAGGTTAGTGTGCATTTTTGTTTAAATATTTTTTTGCACGTAGAGAACTCCATATGAACGAAACGGGTATTCTTTTAAAGAAGACTTGCAACATGAGTTTATCCACTCCATGTTATTCAGCCAAGATAGAAAAGGAATATGACAATTGACAAAAAAATATTTTGTAATTCTTGATAGCTCTTACGTGTTTGGCATTTAACTCCATAAACACCGACGTCACATCCGTTTGTACAGCTTCCATTGACATGGTTACAGGTCATTCCCTTTGTACAGTTACCGCATTTCAAAGAGCAGCTATATCCATAAAAGTTTGCACTACAAGCTAATGAAACAGTTAACAACTCACCATATTCATGAATGTTTTCTCAATTCCAAATAAATTTGCTCAAAAAATTGCATGTTTATGACTAATAGTTTTTATTTGAATTTGACTACTATAACATTTTTTTTTTGAGATTAAAAAATGTCGTGGTCATAATTCTCCAAAAAAACCACGAACGCAATAAAAAAAAAATAACCGGTTGGATAAAAACCTGCAAAGTCGAAATAAACATTTGATTATCAAATGAAATACTTTATTACACCTCATGAATGTGTCATAATGTAACTGATGAATGAATGTTTTCATGTTAATCGGAACTGTTCCATGGACTTCCCTGATATACAAAATAAACTCCGTTGTTTAGTGGAAAAATCAATAAAATAGAAAATTGATTTTGGTACTGTACATTCATAAAAAATAATCAGTATATAATCTTACAAGCACATCTTCTATTATATAAAACCTATTTTTTATTCAAGGAAAGTTTAAGTTGTCTGTATTCAATTGAGACATAATTAACTCTATAGTGTTAAATGGAACAGCGTAATCTAGACATGACCTAATTTTATCCATATAGAGAACACTAAGATTTTTTTGTTAATTTTTGTTAGTAAAAAAAAATACAATCATCGGTGTCTATCTGAAAATACATGTAGAAACGTCGGCTAATCTCTCAGCTTTTGTAGTTCAAACATGTCTTGCCATTAAAAAGAAAAAGTATTGTAATTCCAGTTAGCATTCGAATTTTAAAACAGTAAAAAAAAAAAGAAAAATTAATGAACTACTTCCAGGTAGCATTTGGTTAAACAGTCTCTTGGAGAATATTTGCACTTTCCACTTTGCGTTTGACAAAATCCTATTCCCATTTAGAAAATTAGTTGTTCTTTTTTACATCAATGTCGATATAATCGTGCTTCAGTAAAAAAGGCCTTTTACACTATATTAAAAATCACTTCATTTCTTAAATACATGTATCTTAAACGTATTTAATATATAATTGTTTAATATAGAGGATATTAGAAAAAAAGGGGGGGAGGGGGGAAATAGATAAACAAAGGTACCATCTTTGCAAAAGAGTCCTTTCCATCCAGTATTGCAGGGAGATGTACATTGTCCAGAGAATCTGTCACATTCATCACAGTTGATACACATCTTAGAACAGTTTTGCCCATGCAAACCATCGGGGCATGCTTCAACACATTTTCAATAAGTAGATAATTTAAGATTTTTTAGGAATTATTTTCTCAAAACATAAATTAATGACCATTTTCTATTCAGAGGTACGCAGTTATGATAAGGCTGTCCGAAGGCTTAAAATATCTTAAAAATATACATTTGATTTTGAGCTTGATTTTAATTTCAATATGTGATCCATGTTTGAAACTGCAATCAACTTGAGATAACAGTTTAAACAGGTATTTTAATAAAGCATTTCTGTGATGGTAGATGACTGTGCTGATCACGTGATGGACATTTTTGATATTCTTCAATGTTGCACAAAAATCGCCTCGGCACAAGTGCAAAACGAAAATATTGTGCAAAGTTTGTTACATAGATCAATTAATCGTTATCCCTGGTACATAAAAAGTGCTGGGGGCAGGTTTCATTTGTACCTCTTAAGAAAATATTTTACGATGAATTAAAATTACCAACGTAAAGAGGGGTATTTTCCGCACTTTATCGCGATTTATTCAAAAACTGATAAACTACATACGATCCCCCAGCAAAATTCAGTTAGAAGACATACTTCTCTTGTAGATTCACGCAGAATATCTTCAATTTATCCTTGTCTTTCACTTGTGCCAGTCCAATATAAACACGATTCAAAAATTCTAACTCTGTCCAGGGAAGTGTAAGGGGAGCGTTTCAAACATAATCTTTTGTTATTGCTTGAATATATGCATATTGGACAAGCAAAAGAAATAGAGACGTTTAAATATTAAATGTAAAACATTATAATAGCGCAAAAAAGCTCAAAAAACAACCCTTACTCTTAAATTTAACACAAATCCCCGTAATAAATCTACATGCCGTGTAATAATTATGACACTTTCCCCGTCATGTCAGCTCAAGTATGCAGTGACTTGACGTCATATTCTATTATGACGTCATATCTAGGTAGTTCAGAGAAGTAACTACAGTTTGAACAGTTTGATATTTTACGGGCAGCCTTATCCTAGCTGCGTAAATATTCAAACCACGAAATAAGAAAAAATAAACTGTAAGATTACTGTCCCTGAGTTTTATCAACAATAAAAAAAAAACAAAAAAACTTACAAAATACCTTAAAACTAATATTCTTTAAAAAACAAATAAATACAATGTAATAAACGATATCAGTAGTATTCATTCATATTTGTCCTAATAAAGATAAATTGTCCCTTTTTTCATTTTTTCCTTTCTTAAATTTGAAACTCATATTCTGATAAAAACAATGAGTAAATGAACAATATAATCCCCTTAAGGAATTATAGAGTACTTAAAATGTCTCAAAAACAGGTTCAATTAACATTTTTAACTTTCTGTATATTCACATGGCAGTACTTTTGAAGAAATGATGAATGCTTTATTTTGAAAACAATAAAGAAGAAAAAAATAGATTTGACAGTTTTTTTTTTATATTTTACGTTTTATTTTAGACAATAAACAATATTTTTGAAATGTAATGAGCTAAAATGTTTTGACTGAACTTCTCGCTTACGGAAAATATCTCTAAAGTTAAGAGTGCTATATGTTTAAAACTTGTCTTTCAAAATGTCAAAAAAAGATAAATCATTTCCCTTTTAGATTATAAAAACTTTTCATATTTTAAAACATTATAATTCGTTAAAACATTAGATTCTAAGATTTCCAAAAGTTAATAATATCTTTAATTATTAATGTATTTTTGCTGTCTAATTTAATGTTTATTATATTGTTATATCGTCAATAAAGGATTTGTTTATTTGATTTGGAGGTTACTTGTTTTTTATATTTGATTGAATGGAGACTTTCAGATGAATTTAAACTATTAATCTTGAATGTGATTAAAAAAAACAAACAAAACAAAACAAAATGAGAGAAAGAAAGTTAACTGATTTACAACTAAAGGCAACTAAATTTATATCAAGAAATTTTCTCATGAAGGAAAAATATTTTTTTTAATGCACGTTTAATATCACAACATTAAAATGCATGTAGAATGCTTTTGCGACTGATAATTTACTCTTGGTATTTTTTTTTTGAGAGAGAGAGAATAGAGTTTAAGATTTTCAGCAAAAATAATCTTAAACCATTATATACTTTGTTCTTTTTAAACCATTCACTTCAATATCAAAACTATGAACTTTAATTTTATACCTTATGTGGAAATTAAATTTAACTACTTGAATACATATAACTCATACACAGATCAATTTTTCAGCGACAGTTTAGGTTCAAATTTGGTAACATCTGTGTAGAATTGTTTTTCTGAAGTATTTATTTTACTCTATAAAGGGAAATGTTATGCAGTAAAAATCGTAAATGTCATGATGATTAAAAAAAAACGGTGTTCGTTGATTTTTTTTTTAGTGAGGGATGTAAATTAAAAAAATAAACATGTTCGACATCACTAAATGAATTCTCGAACAAGATGTAATTCAATATATCCAGTCAATTATTTAATCATTTGATCAATAAATTAATTAGTGAATGAACTTACGTGTTTTGCATTTGTCCCCATAAACACCGACGTCACATCCGTTTGTACAGCTTCCGTTCACATGGTGACACGTTCTTCCCTCACTACAGTTACCACATGCCAGTGAACAAAGTTCTCCATAAAACTGATGACTACAAGCTGATTTAATAAATGTGGAATATTAATCACAATAATTGTGCAGAAGACTCATTGTATAAGGCAATTATATGTGAAAAAATCAAAGCCCTTATATACTTGATATGGAGATTTTTTTGTATCAGTTGTATAAATGTATTTTTAAGAAATGTCCAGCTTATACAATTGACAAAATTGATATCTTGGTGTTAGAAAAACGACATCAATCAGCCAAACTCGTCCATGAAATTTATAAGAACCCGACATTCTTAACCAAACTTTATGATATTTTTTTAATTTTGATAAATATATCATAATATAGTAAAGAGTGTTTCAACGGTTTTAAAACGGCTATATGCCTTAAGGTCCGCCTCATCAGGGGTCCACCTTAGCAGTGTATTTTTATGGTAAACGTGATCTAATAATCATATCGCCTATGCTTTTGCGCTTTCTATAAGCTAAAACTAGTTCCGATGTAAATATTTCTTTGCATCTTGTGTCTGTTTTCATTTCATTCCAATTTTTTAAGATGAGTCTTTTTAATCCTTTGATTCTCGGATTATATTTTGTAATCATAAATAATGGATTGCGGAGTTTAGATACACTGTTGTTTTTTTAAGCATCTTATTTCTGTTCGTTCCAGTTACGCCCGTGATAATAGGGTCTATTTCTGCATCAGAGTAGCCTCTCTTTGATAAGTGTTTCATGAAGTCTTCTAGGATTGTACAGAGGGTAGCAGTGTCATTGGTATTTCTCTTATGTCTTATGCATTCTTCCTTAATAAAACCTTTGAATACCGCTGGATTGTGAGAGCTTTCTCTGTGTAGATACTGAAAATTATTTGTTGGTTTAATGTACGAATTAATATCTAGTTTGTTGGATTCTTGACATTTCCTTCCTTTGTACACTGTTGTGTCTAAAAGATTCACAGAGTCAGTTGAGATTTCAAAAGTGAATTTCAAGTGTGGGTGGCATTCATTGCCAATTTGACAGAAATCAAGAATCTCATTTTCTGATCCATTGAAAAAGATGAAACCATCATCTCTAAATCTGCCGTGAAATTAGACTTTATTGGCATATTGAAATTGCGCCATGATTGATTGAGTTATCTGGAAAACTCTTATAGCAGATACCCTCGGGGAAACAGTTGAACCCATCGGGCAACCGATTATTTGTTTTTAATATTTTCCATTAAACTCAAAATAATTATTTTCAAGTATGCACTTTAGAAGAAAGAGGATATCTGAGACCTCGGGATGAGGCAGATCTGATAAATCTCGATTGTTATTACGGTAGGCTTCTTCAACAGCGCTAAATAATTCATCGATTCATCAAACTCCATGTTAGTATACATACTTGTAACATCGTAAGTGATCATGCTTCGATTTTATTGATGAATTCCGTAGTATCCTTTATGTACGTCGATTGTTTTTGAACAATCGGGATTAGAAAGTAATTACAGTAAGCACCAATTCTATGTGTTGGTGTGTCGCATTGTAAAATAATTGTTTGTCCAGGTGGTAGCCGTCTGAGGCTGCAAGTGCCGTTCATAAAGGCATACAAGATTTTATCTTTGATCTTGTGTACTCTAAGGAACAAGTATAAATATCCGCATTCAAGGGACGAATCGTTTTCACTTTGATAACGATATGTTTTGTTTTTTTTTTTGTCTAAAGCTCCTTCAATAAACATATCAGATGTTTTTTTCTTGTATGATATTACGTAAATATGACAAATCAGATTTTCCAACTTCAAGGTAGTGCTTTGATTCAAGTTGACCTAAAGCTTCAGTGACAAAATTTTTCTCTGTCCATAATGACCACAGTGTTATTTTTGTCAGCTTTTTTAATTACAATATGGCAATTGGTTTTTAATGAGACCAATGCCGCCCTTTCCTGGTTAGTTAAATCATCCCGATTTTTTTTATTGGCATAGATGATTGTTCTAATTTGTTTTTTTTTTTTTTTGAATATAATTTTCATTAGCACCGCATGCCTGATCGGGTTAATAACAAGTAGATATTGTGAAGGGATGAAGTTTATTATTTTCCCCTGTAAAAAGAATTTGAATCTCAGTCAAAATCCTTAGGGACAAGCATTTTGACATTACTGCTTTGTGGTGACGGGATGAATTTAAGTCCTTTGGCTAGCAGTATGTATTTTTTATCTTTAAGACAACATGAGGATAAATAAAGAACATTTTTATTGGGATTTATTACGCTTGTTCCGTAAATGCGTTGTTTATGAGCAAATGCATCTTAACACACTTTTCTTCTGTTTACTTAGTATCTTGACGCCTAAAGCGTCGAGCTACTGTTAGAAACGGCTTGAATAGCTTATGAAAGTAATGGTTATTGATTGAATTAATTATCTCAGAGGATGAAATGATGTTCCTGATAATTTAATAAAGCACCACGTCTACATGTATAATATGTTTAAGCGTATTAATAGAGGGTATAAGGCACTTAAGTAATTGGTGATAAAATTTCCGTAAATTATTTGCAAAGCAAACAAATAAGTGGCACAAAAATTAATCCTGCTGTGCTTACTCGCACTGGCTAAATAGTAGCAATGTCAAGATGGAAGAAGCGCGCAGAAGCGAATAGCCACGCCTCCTTTCAGTCAAACTGAAGCTAATACAATCAACCAGTGAGTGAGATACACTAGAAGTCGTACATTAAACCAACAAATAATTTTCAGTATCTACACAGAGAAAGCTCTCACAATCCAGCGGTGTTCAAAGGTTTTATTAAGGAAGAATGCATAAGACATAAGAGAAATACCAATGACACTGCTACCCTCTGTACAATCCTAGAAGACTTCATGAAACACTTATCAAAGAGAGGCTACTCTGATGCAGAAATAGACCCTATTATCACGGGCGTAACTGGAACGAACAGAAATAAGATGCTTAAAAAAACAACAGTGTATCTAAACTCCGCAATCCATTATTTATGATTACAAAATATAATCCGAGAATCAAAGGATTAAAAAGACTCATCTTAAAATATTGGAATGAAATGAAAACAGACACAAGATGCAAAAAATAATTTACTTCGATCAATGTCAGAATGGATTAAATGTATCAGATCTATGTTAAAGTCCTGTATTAAAGATTGAAATATGAAAGCCATATTTCCTTCTGTGTTCAATAAACCAGAAGAGAAAAAGGAGTAAGAGAGATTACACGATCAGTACCTACTGTTTCTTGCCGACAAAGCAGGTAACAACATTGAATTCGTTTGTAAGGCTTATTATATAAATTGCATTCTAGAAGAACTTGGGTTTAATTCTACAAGTGGTAATCCTACTTATACTCATACTTACCTTTCTAAGGAAGAAATTCTTCAAAATCACCTGTCAGTTTTGAATACTTTCAATATTTCACAGAGCCAAAATGAATTTTAACTATCTTATATATATTGGATTCCAAAACTTCATAAGAATCCTTACAAACAAAGATACATTGCAGGTTCCAGTAAATGTTTAACCAAGCCTCTTTCGTTACTCCTAACAGTTGTGAAGGAAAACGTCAAGAGTACTCTGCAACTATATATTCAAGAAGTGGTGTGAATCAAATGTGGATCCTAAAAAATCTAAAGAACTTTTGAACACTTTGAAATCACAAGACTTTACAAAAATCAACAACTTAAAAACTTACGGCTTTTCAACTTTATACACAACAATTCCCCACGACAAATTGAAATCCAAGCTTTTTCATATTACTGACATCTGTTTCTTCAATGAAAATGGAACTCGTAAATTTACTTACCTCGTCATTGGTCATTTGTAAAGTTATTTTGTTAAAATAGATTCTGATTGCACACATAAGTACTCTGAAGTTGACATCAAAAAGATGTTTGAGTTTCTGATTAACAGCATCTATGTGGTTTTTGGAGACTAGGTATTCCAACAGGTCTATTGGAATTCCCATAGGTACAAATTGCACTCCGTTATTTGCAGACTTATTTTTATATTCATATGAAGCAGAATTAATGCAAAATCTTATGTGCGAAAAGAAGAAAATACTTGCTGTGGCCTTCAACTCGACATTTAGATATATCGACGACGTATTGTCAATTAATAATGGTATTTTTTTTATTTCTACGTAGATACCATATATCCTGGTGAGCTTGAGAAAAAAGATACCACAGAGTCCGACACTTCTGTTTCATACTTGGATATTTTACTTGAAAAAAGACACTAATGGTAATCTAACAACCTAGCTATATGATAAACGTGATGACTTTAACTTTTCTATCGTCAACTTCTCTTACTTATGCAGCTATATACCTTCATCACCTGCATAAGGAGTATATATATCTCAGTTGATTCGATACGCAAGAGCATGCTCTATGTATGAATAATTTCTTAAACGAGGTAAATTATTGACAAGCAAGTTGAATAAACAAGAATATCAGCAGTTCGTTTAAAGTCATCATTTCGTAAGTTCTATGGTCGATACAATGACCTTGTCAGCAAATACAATATATCATTGAGTCAAATGCTGACTGGCGTTTTTCATACCAATTGTTCGTCCATTATTTATATACTGAATTGACGACGGATTTTTCCGTTATTTCCTGATCATGACAAGGAGCACACGGCGGGTATGACCGGTCGGCAGGGGATACTTACTCCTCCATGGCACCTGATCCCACCTCTGATGTTATGGGGGTCTTTGTTTGCTCTGCTCTAGTTTTGTATTGTTTTATGGACTTTGAGATTGAATACTCGTATCCCCATATCCTTTTGAACCAGTTGTAGCTTATAGGAAGCATAAAAGCATAGATCATATGATTATTAGATCCCGTTTATCACAAAAATACACTGTTAAGGTGGACCCCTGATGAGGCGAGCCGCCGAAACACTCTTTACTATAGTATGATGTATGAATCAAAATGAAAATTAAAAACAATGTCACAAACATTGGTAAAGAGTGTAAGGTCGTACTTAATTTTATGGACGAGTTTCGCTGATTGATGTCCTTTTTCTCACACCTAAAAATGATCCATTTGAGAATAAAAATGAAGCTATATTGAAAAAAAAATCTTTTTCTTAAAGACAGACCGTCAGATTAGTAACATGATAAAACAAAAAAAAGACATTTGGTTATTCTGTGAAAAAATACTATTTCACATTTTTTGAGGGAAGTTACAAAATTATTTCATTCCCAAAATATTCAGCAATAATGTCATTTGTACAATAAACATACCAAATGATATTTATTCTTTTACTTACGTAATTCACACCTATGCCCCTGGTACCCAGGTTTACATCCCTGACAAGCACCTGTCTCTATTTGACAATAAAGACAGTTGTCAGGACAGGGGAGGGAACAGTCAGATCCATAGACTCCTGTTTCGCTACAACCTGGGATTGAAGATTAATTTTTCATCTTAAATTCAAGATGATTTTTGAAAAGGTCAGTTTTTCATTTCAGTACTGATAAATTATTTGCTACATGAAAAGTATGACAATACTGAAAACAGCATTAAGACCTATTTGAAGTAAATTTCTTGATGAAAAAAAAGTTCTTGATTTCATCAAATATAAATAGAATTAATAGTTTTATAAAATGGAAAGAGAGAATGAGAGAGAGAGGGGCGGAGAATACCATACTGAAACTTTAATATCAGGCGAAACAACAGTGTACTTCAAAGACTGATGCAAATGGGATGAGGAATAAGTGATGTTTAATTATATCTACTAAATACTTAGTTTTGAAATACAGTGCACATCATGCACTTATAATAATAATCTCTTGTTGTATAACATTTTTTGTTCTTTTCTTATAATTTTTATCGTTTATTTGGAGGCGTTATCACCCGCTAGTTAAGGGCTGTAAACTTATACCTTTATTTGTCACTTATGACAATTGAACAAGAGGGGGTTATTTTATGCCAACACCTTTTTGGGACACGGGACCTTGGTTTATATGATCTCATCCGAAGTACCGTTTTCCAAGTCCAACAATTAGATTCAACCGATGAGACATTGATCATCTTCTAACTCCGTGACTTTAAGGCAGAAGCTCGAACCACTTCACCTAGCAGGCAACTTTATAAAAATAAAAAAAGGGAAAAGTGCATACCGTAGACTTCAATTTCACATAATTCGTTGTGTGCATTTCGGCTGAATTCAGCAGCACGTGCAGCATCCTGTGGTCTGATGTTGTAGTAGATGACATATTGACCGTGTACAGCACAGGTTATGTTGGCAATTGACGGTATGGTTGCCCTCGAGTAGTTTGTATCATGAAAACATAGATGACCGTCGAGTCTTCTCGTTGTATTTGATACATAGACATAAAAACCTAAAAATCTAGCTGTGTAGCCATTTGATGCATCTGTATCAAAATTAAAAAAGTACTAATATATTTTAGAAAGAAAGAGGGGGTTGGAGCTCGTAGGAATCTTTTCAACGATTTAAACCCAAAAGAAAGTAAATGTATGTAAAGTACAGGTTATGTTGACGACGGCTGGTATCGTCACCCTGGTGTAGTTTGTATTATGAAAACATAAATACCCATCAAGTCGGTTTGTAGAATTAGATACATAAACAGCAAATCCTAAAAATCTAGCTGTGTAACCATTCGAAGCTGATAAAAGGACGATAAAATAGGTTGGGGCAGAATAAATAACTTCAGAGGAATTTGGTTTTTCCAACGCCGTAAACCTTGAACAAAGTTAATACGAGTATATGTCATGCACATTATTATAATACCTGACTGAGATTTAAATATTTTCGAAAAATTAATAATAAATGATTTATAATATAAGGACAAGATCAATCATGTCTACGTAGACCTATTTGAAGTGATCAATGTATGGTATAAGAAGAATAATAACTTATAGATTACTTATACGATGGGTGATCAAAAATTTGCAAACTCATTGAATACCTTCCATTAAAGAATGAAAATTCTGTTTCAATGTTAATCATATTTTAAATTATTCCTTTTTGATTTTAATGCACATCTGCTACTGTTCTGCTCATGCGCGAATTACGAGTTTTAGGTGGTCAGGTGACTTGTTTTGTACCGTTATGTCACAAAAGCTTAGATATTTGAATTTATATTCTAGATTACATATCTTTCCATTAATATGTTTCCATATTTATTTTTATAACAAGTGAATTCGTCTCAAATTGCCATTTCTCGGCAAGAGAATGATTAGGTAAGACTTCTCTTTCCAAGAATGAGCATGGCGACCTCCCGAGCATAGGGAGTCATTCATTCAAGGTGGATATAGTATGGATAATTTCTTTTATCATATCCCAAATGTTTTAAATCAATAGACGATATCTTACGAATTTTATATTCATATTATTGTTAAGCTATGCAACTATTTTTCAAACCGTAAATTGAAGATTTTTCGTAATAAATTGATTAATTAAAGGCATTTTTCTTTTGAAGTATGCTTTCACTGGACAATAGAACATATCAATTTTAAGCACCTCCCTTTCTTCACTAAAATTATCAATTCAATCATTGATTTAATTTCTAGGAAGTCTTTTGTCTTAATTTACTGTTTTCAAATTATTATACGATATTGCAAAGGAATTTCAAAGATATGCCTTAAATTTACATCCGTTCGTTGAAGGTGTAAAACTGAGTCCACCATTTTTTATCTCAAGTCTTGTTTGGATTTATGTGTACCAGATATTATTCTTATCTGAATTGTGATTTTGTAGACACAGAGATAGATTTTGATCACCCCATGTACAAGTTGAGAAGGTAAATGGTCTGAATATATTTATTTTTAAAAAATGAATATGAGTTCTCCTTAAGGGTACATTGTAAAATGTACCTGAGATGAAAACATAGCGAATGAGTCGAACGCTTCACAAACTCATGTACATAAAAGTTTACCGTTCGGACAGGGATGTGCGCATGTCGAGAACTGAATCCAATTTCTATCTTTTTGTAAAAAAAAAAAATCCCGTGGTAAAAAGCAAATACAAGAACACTATAAATTCGTTGCACTCACAAAAAGTGTATGTGCTAAACCTGAGCTCTTCAGAATTCAAAAATGTATTTGACGTGTGACCCTTTACTTACGCTTAAGAAAATGTATAGTTTTTTCAATCTTCAGTATATATTTAATAAACACAAAAATTGCATTGAAAAAAAATTGATACAACATTTTGTCTGGACTTATGCCCATGATCACTCCCCTAAGACCGAAGCTCAAAAATGTTTTAAAATGTAAAAGAAATGTGTTTACTGACTCCATGGTGCATTTTCCGTCCTGTAATATATCCTTATGTCGTGAATACTGTTTATGGACGTCAAGTTAACCCACCAGGTGGCAGTTCTGTATCCATCAGCTGACACAACACACTGTCCTCCATAGGCAGAGAGGTTTGTCTTCAGACCATCAACAGCATTGCTGGAGTCGAATGTATCAGGTGGATGAGTTTTACTCCAATACGGCTGTGATTGTCGTGTGGGTTTGTTTAAAGCTATGTTTTCTAAAGAGAATGCAATCTACATTTTGCATCGCTAAGTTCAATCATTTACTATCTTCGGAGTTTTAAAATCAAACATTCGTGTGTGGGTGAGAGAGTAGGCTCTTAACGAAACGAAAGTAGAGTAATTTGCTGAAGGATTGATGCCTTTTGCTGTTTTGAAATCTGGATATGCTCTTTGAAAGAAGATGTTCCCCTTTCCAGTGTCCTTGTTTCATTTGTTATGGTATATTAATTGTTATATTTAATACATCTTTTAAATTAAGTCGTATTTACAACTGCTCTAGATATTGTTAAGAACTTAATATATGCTGCATCATTGTTTAGTATAATGCAGGGAAACAATCTTGCACTTTAATATAACTTAAAATTCACTTCAATTGGTCTTATATTTTCTTTTTAATCATAAAAAATAATGTTGAGATTAAACTAAAATCGTTAAAATAACTGGGCAGCTCTGCAGACACGCCATTATATATATTTAAAGACATATGATACAAACATGTATTTTTTTTCTTTACTTGAGACATTATATAATGTTACAGGTTTTGGAAAATGGAAAATTCTTTGAATTTTTCTCATAAGTAACAAAAAACAATGATAAAATGCATATTCATAAAAACCAGAAACTCACCATAAGCAAGAGTGTCATCATTTCTTAATACCATGAAATATATTATAATGTTAGCTAACGTCATGTCTTAGCAATGTTACACTTGACTAAATGTGGTGTTAAATAAATTCTTCCGGTTTAAAATTATGTTTTTTTTATCATTTGAATATCCTAGTCTCAACTCAATAGATTGTCTGCTGCTAAACGTCCTAGTTATGATAGAATAATAAATAAGAGGAAGAAATACGAATCTAGGTAAACAAATTGTATAATACATAGAAAGAAGGAACGATAATTAATATTTATGTTATTGACTTCATATGAGATAAGTAAATGAATGAGTTAGAAAACATGTCCCAAATGTGCGGTTTCGGACATAAATCCAGAAGGTATGCATGTAAGAAATTTCTTGCCAAAAAAACATAACAAAACAATGCTGAATAAATTGTTTTTAAGACAGCCATTTTCCAAAAAAAAAAATGGATATTAGCAGCAGTTGTGCTCGGAAAGTTAAGCAGTTTTATATTTATGCATACGTTGTGTAAAATCATGGGGCTTTCAAAGTATAAGTGTATTACTAATGCACAATACTTAGATCAAGAGATACTTTACTGCATGTTAAAATTTGACATATAGTTACGCTTTATACAAATATGGTTACCCATTTTTTCTCTAACAAACAATGCAATTGAAAAATCACAAAAAGGAAATGATTGCTTTTGCTTAAATGATAAATATTTAAATAGTGAGTTAGATAAAAATAAATTTCGTCATTATGCAGGGATAAAACAAACAAATTAATGTGTGTTCTTGACTTTTGTTTTTTTTTATCAGTACAAAATCAAGGCGACTGAAGTTTGTGTTGATGAAGTATAATGAAATAACAGCAGCATTGAAAGATTAAATTAAAAAAATCATTTATTCAAGTAAAAAGAAAACGGAGAACAAAAGACAATTACACATCATTATGGGGTCAAAAGAGTCCAGAAAAAAAAATATAGAACATATGAAATTCTCATAATCATTTATGACCTTTATTTATCTAGATCCATTGATTATTTTACAAATCGAGGGGAGAAAAACACCTCTAAGGCAAGTGTTCCCACGTCTGCTAAATCCAAGGCCCCTTGTTTTCTGTTTTTTAACGCTTTCTTTACAGAAATTAATGCATACATTAAATTTCATAACCATCGCCCTTTTCCGCGTAAACATAATTAAAGAAAATCAAGGATCTTATATTACAAGTTAAACTGTGAACTTGTGAACTGAAATATATCTTTTTGTAGCTTCATATTAAAGGCCGGTCGTTTTTGTTTTTATTTCCTTCAGCAGCCCCCGAAAGACACGCCTTGGTAATAAAAACGAAGGAGAAAAAAATTAAGAAACATGTTTTAGTATTTACGTGCACAAAAATAACTTTCTATTCATCAAAAAAAAAAAATCAAAATCGAAAACTAGTTATATAGAAATCGAAATATCGGTTTTATTTTTATTTGTCCTTTTCATATCTATTTTGTTGATTTTGTTATAAATTTTGTCGATATTCTTTGTATACAATTAAGAATTTAAAAAATGCATAGTCGTGTGAAAAATTAAATCATCAAAGATTATATCCCTTGCCCAGCACACCATTTCAGATTTGGATATTGTTGAAAATTTCACACCATACATTTTCACCAACTACATGTACAAAAGAAGAGCAACGTCCGAAGACTATAAAATACGTCAACCTTGTTTGTTGAAGACTAGTAATAATGATTTTTACAAATACATTTCGGTTCATTTTTGCGTGGAAGGGGTGAGGGGGGCGGGCAATCTAATTTACTAATATACCCTCCAAAACAAGAAACCCTATTTTAATTTTTAGTGACACATCAAAAGTAAAGATTATTTAAAAGATGACTAATTAAGGACGCGGTGATCAATTGGTCAACAGTCCAAATGTAACTAGTGCTAATTGTAACGGGAACCGTTACAGATGTTCCCCAAACGCTCCCCAACTCCCTTTCGGTGCCATGTACCCTGTAAGCTTCATTAAATAAGACAAACTCTTTCCTTTTTTGACTTTTACAACGCTTTCCCAGAAGGATACCAATTATATTCAATTTTTAGCATTGCAACCAAGCGCATGTGAATGCATGTGCGTTATGACCATATCATCTTGTCTACACTATTTATATATTTTAATATACTATATATTAAAGCATTCAGTCCAAAAGTAATAAAAATCACTCATTCAAGAGTATTTTTAAATATACTCGTTTCAAATGCATGCACGTGCGTGCACGTGCATGATGATCATACCTTCTTGTAGGAGTCCCTTACATCTATCTATGTTCTAAATTCCATCCTGTTTGGTTGAAAAACAAGGGAGTTATAGCCATTTATAGTTTCAGCTAATCAGATTGCAGCACACGTGCATGCACGTAATTTAATGATTTTTTATATCATTTTGTAGGATATCCTAATGCATGACTATATTTTAAATTTCAAAAAATTTCGTCAAAAAACAAAGGAGAAATAGCAATTTAAAGTTTCAGCCAATCAGATTGCAGCACACGTGCATGCGCGTGATTTCATGATTTTTTTTCTATATCATTTCGTAGGATATCCTAATGCATGACTATATTTAAAATTTCAAAGAATTTCGTCAAAAAACAAAGGAGAAATAGCCATTTAAAGTTTCAGCCAATCAGATTGCAGCACACGTGCATTCGCGTGATTTCATGATTTTTTTTCTATATCATTTTGTAGGATATCCTAATGCATGACTATATTTAAAATTTCAAAGAATTTCGTCAAAAAACAAAGGAGATATTGCCATTTAAAGTTTCAGCCAATCAGCTTGCAGCACGCGCACATGCGCATGCTTTCATGAAAATTCTTATATATCATGCGGTAGATCTTCATAATGTAGGACTATGTTCAAAATTTCAAAGGATTATGACAAGAAACAAGAAAGTTATTGAGACTTTAGTTTCAGCCAATCAGAGCGAAGCGCACGTGCATGCGCGTGAGATCTTGCTACTTTGACCATGCTATCTTGTTTATACTACTAATGTATCCTTACATTATGAGTTTCAAAAAATTTCATCAAAAAATAGAAAAGTTACGGCAATATCCATTATATTGGTAATTTCACCTATTGCACGTGCGCGCTCTTGCAAGCACGTGCGCGCAAAATGACCTTTGTTTGGCAACTCTACATAACATGCCTACTAACCCTAAAAAGGTTTCCCCTAAGTCGGATGTGTAGTTTACAAGATCACTCGTGGACAAAATTTTCCCAGGAAGAAGAAAAATAATAATAATAATAATAATAATAATAATAAGAAACAGAGTAAAAACAATATGTTCCCCAACTTCGTTTGGGGAACATAATAATGACTAGAGAATTTAAGAACTGTAACAAATTCAATGTCATTAAAGATCACTACCCGGTATTCCCCTGCGTACACCAATGATATCTTGATAATGCAATAAGATGGTAGTGTTTGTGGCGTTTCATGCTCATCCATTTTGTCCAATTTATACTCAATAGGGAAGAAATCTGGCGATTTAATTGTTCAAGAGATGCAAAAGAGGGTGCAGCAGGTTTGAAAGAATTGACTTTCAATGAATGGATGTATTGTCAGTTTAAAATACAGCTCAGGGATGCTGCAATATATTGAAACACTTGTGCAGTTATCGCATCGGTAGAGTACACTATTCCATCATTTGGATATGAAGCAAATCAGACCTACATGTACATGTATCTAACACTGTTTAAATACTATTACACACCTACAATCAATTCTATCAACCTCACTAAGACAGATTTTTATAAAATGTTAATTAAGAAGCCTTTGCATTCGGAATCTTACATCAGGTTTTGCATTAAACATATTGGACTAATAACTAATCCAAACTGTTCAAATTATAGTTTAGTGTCCACTAAAATTTTCAATGTTGACTTTGGCTTAGCTTCGGTCAATAAACAAACTTTTTTATCCTTATCTGTGATTTGTAATGGCATGTGCAATAAGAAAAAAAAATCTTAAAGAAATAATAATTTTATTTCTCATCTAAGGTCTGCAGGAATATCCCAACGTCTATTGCTGACGCTTATCATTTGATAACGTCATACGTTGAGGGTTCTTTAATGTCACTTAGCTCTTGGTATTCACTTTTAATCTTTTCAGTGGACATTACATCTACGTAACCAGTATTGCATTGAGGATTTTTACTCTCCTTCAAAGTTTTCTGTGCTTTCCTTACGATCATGCGACGTCTGAAAATGAAAGAAAAAATATACTCAATTAAATTATAACTTCGGAAATATTTTGCTTCCTTTACAACAAAAAAAAATAGATTTAGAAATTTAGATTTCGAAAGGTTTAATTCAGATGAATACGTGAAGTACCGTTGCAGGAACACCACCACTAACATAACAATTATGACTGCTTCACATACACAAAAAGCAGCAAGAAGACCATAAAATCGAGACGGCCAGTCATTCTCTTCTTTTGCTTGGACTGAAACCATTTATTAATGTTTAATATCTTCTATATAAATTCATTGTTGATTTTTCAAAAAATTATGAAAACTGTGATTTGCTTGCGAATGCTACTTCTCTAAAACATTTAAGAATGTAGGCTCTATATCTCTTTGTCAGTTCTCTTAAATGATATATTTAATTCAATATTTTTTTTTAGATAGGCGTTCACTCTGTATTATACAAATAAATTATGCATAAAAAAATTTCCCCTCATGCAATATATTTGTTCATGTACAACAAGCATACCATTTCATTTAGGCATAGAATTTACTGTTTAACGAAAAGAAAATAATAATAATGATAATAGCCAAAAATAATAAAATAAATAAAAATTTATATCTAAAGGAGAATGTGTATTCCAATTTTACCAAATAGTGACAATAAATGAATGATGTATAATTTTATTGTTATAATTACTTTGGAAACAATCGTGTCCTTGCCAGCCTGATTTACAGCCCTGGGTACAGGAACCTGTCTCGTAATGACAGTCACGTGTTGTCTTACAAAATGCACTACATTCCTCTTTGCAGTCGGATCCAAAATAACCAAAACTACAAACTGAAAACAGAAAAATCTTACATATTTTTGGTCAAAATAAGAAATTAAACAATTTTTTTTTTTTTACACCAAAACATGCAAAATATTATAATCGAATTCAATTTTTTTCTGCAAGAATTGTATACTGAAAGTAGAAGAGAAAAATATCAGTCAAATGTATGGTACAAAAATGAATTCCTACATATTATATTTTTTCAGTGAAAATAGATATCAATTTATCACTTGTAAGAAATTAAATCAATTTTTGATAAAACAACATCACACTGATAGGAAATTATTTGACACAAAAATGCAGAATACTGGTGCATATTTAGGTGTACACGTATATACATGAAAAATGTTTACACTGGTTTACTTCTTTGTATGGAAATTCTGAAAAAATTACATATTTTAATTAAATCATTTAAATTTAATAATAAGAAAAAGTCTTTGAGAAAACAGACACATATATGCCTTATCTTTAAAAACAGTGTGTATAAGTTTTAAACCATAATGAAATGTAAACCCATGTAGCCTTTATAACTATTTCTTCTAATTTACATTAAATTGATCATTTTCTCTGTCTAGAATGAAGACACCTCCATTTCGTTCTCTGATTCTTACCCATCCCCAAAAAGTAGCATAAAAATTGTACAACGATCGCTTTGTTTTATTCTTTCGTGCTTTTATGAATTAAAGCAAACCATATATGTCTACTGTCTCCGTTTAAAGAATCGTTATTAATATTGACACATGTATGTCATATCTTTTATTAATCATTTAAACGTGTTAAATCCCAAATACACATGTAGTAATGGACCTTTGTTACCTTTATCGCATTTCTCCCCTTGGTATCCTGGATTACACCCGTCCTTGCAAGAACCATTCACGTGATGACACTGACGTAGATACAGACAACTGCCACAGGTTTCCCTACAATTACGGCCATATAGGTTTCCGTCGCATTCTTATAAAGTGAGGAATTTATACAATATATCATATGAGAGTAATATAATATGTATTGATAGAAAAAAATCCTTAAAATACTTCAATACTTAGTCAACCTTATTAGTGTGTTCCGCCATATCTAATTCGGAAATTTTAATTTCAATTATGTATAGTTACATATATGATGAAATTACAATTCCAAATGTGTTTTTAATATTTAAAATGAAAATTTCAAAAGCTTGGAAAACTGTAACATATATTAGTACATGTAATAACTTTTAAAACATAACATGAAAGCGTGTGTTAAAGTTAAACATAAACTTTGTGTGTTTGTTTCTATCTAACAAATTCAATCAATGTAAAATAGCACATATTTTAAGGTTTATAGTTGTTTTTTATGCATTGCCGACCGTCATGTAGCATAGTCGGTAGAGGTCTAATTCCGTGTTTGATTCACAACCACAACTGACGTAAGTCGATTAATATTGAGAACAAATGTAAATTCGCAAAATGATTTAAGCGTTGACGTGAACGCTGTTGGTCCTTCGGACGAAATTCAAAAACCAATGCCCCGTGTCATGCAATGCATATGCTAATAAAAACTCTCAATGCAAAGGGGCACTGAGTTTGGAAAAAAAGTAAAATTTTGGAGCCCTCCATCGGTATACGAGGGTCATTCAAAAAGTTCGTAGACTTTTGTCATAACTTTTTATGTAACGTCATATTATAAACAGATTTAGTACAGATATTTTAACAATAAATTCGAACAATTTGAGCAAAAAAAGGAAAATATCTTGATAATTATCAAAATTATCAACGATTCAAGACGGCAAAAATGGGGTCACGAAGCCGGGTCAAAATTGAGCTATTTACTAATTATACACTTTATAATGTCTAGAGTCATACCTCTGAAAATGGCGTTTAAACGAAATAAAATTGAAATGTTTAAATTTGATTTTGTTCTATTACTCCAGATACTAATTCTAAAGTAAACATTAAAAGACTGTTTCATGATGAATGCTTGGAATGAACTCTTCTACATAAAGAAAAAAAATCAAAAACATTATTTCAGCATGCAAGATCATGAAAGGGAAAGAATGACGTTTTTAAATTGGGTATTGAAATTGAGCATATTTTTTTTTTAAATTATGAAGAAGACTCACTCTGTTCACATTGTTCACCCTTGTAGCCGGGACTGCATTGAAAACAATTTCCTAATTGTATGTTGCAATATTGCTTGCAATTTACTGGACACAGAAGGGAACAATTTGATCCATATCGCATGGGAGTAGCACAACCTATATAAAACATATTATAGCATTGATTTACAGTCAGCTAATAAATAAACAATGCGCCTCTTTTTTTAAAAAGAAAAGGAAAAATTCTCTTCTTTTTTTGTACGAAGGGGTGATAAAAAAAATTGCAAACTATTTCTATATTTACAGAACCACAATTTGAATCAGAATGAAATTATATACAAATATAGTGACACAAAAGCAGATGTTATGTGATAATTTACCCCATGTCTGCGACCTCACAAAGTGAAAATGATTTTTACATTGGTGAATCGTTAGAAAAAAAGTTGACTCTGTCATACTCGAGCAACTAACGGCTGAAAAGTTTAAAGCTTATCTTTGAAATCGCGTTGCAGTAGTACAATAATTTTTTTTACAAAGTTTATGAATACTCAAGACTTGCCAATAGACCAGTCATTAATTTGATTGAATGTTTAAGTAACTGAAGGGAGATGGTAAAATTGATATTTGTTCTGTTGTCCAGTGTAAGAAAATGGAGAAGATATATGTCCTTAGTTGAACAATAAAAGTTATAAAAGATACCAATGCTAAAGTTAGAAAAAGAGTTGAATTTCTTAACCGTAATATAATTATTAAATCTCTAAAATATCGTTTACTTTTGTCTTGCAATCATATCAGCTATGATAAAATAAAACATCCACAATTTATACAAAATGGATAAATAACGCTCACAAGACAAAGGAACAGGGTTAATGATGATCTCTGTGCTCATTCTTGGAAAAAAAATATCCTTATCCACGGATCCTATATCTCATATTTGGCCATTTCTGACTGATGTATTGTTCTTGTTATAAAAACAACATACATGGTAATATACAAAACTTGGAAAAATCGTTTAGCTTTTTTGAGTAGAACGCTACTTAACATACCACGTGATTGCCTGGATCACTATTCGCGCATTGGCAGGAAGGTGGCAGATATCATTGCGATCGGAGTACACTACAGTACCAACCAGACCCAACCTGACACCAAAGCAGTCCCAGAAAGCAGTCCCCGGGACTGCTTTGGGACCGCTCTGGGACCGCTATGGGACTGCCCTGGGACTGCTCTAAAAAGCAGACCCAGCAGTCCAAGCTGTCCCTGGGACTGCTTTCTGGGACTGCTTTGTTCACACATGCGTGAAAGAAGTTCTGAGATGACATGATAGCTCCGCCCCCTTGTGTATTGTAAATTTGCAGCTTCCAGTTGTTTTGTTTACTAGCAGCAGAGAGGAGTTTAAACTATTAGGAAAGCAAGGATTTCTTACAATCTTCTGATAAGAGATAATTACAGTTAATTAATATTTTCAGAGACTGTATATTTACACAAATGTAGTAAGAATATTTTTTTGAATAAAGTTATCAAGTAAGGAAGTCAGGAGTAGATTTTTATCCCTAAAAATAAACTACAGGTTTATGAGCAAAAAATATCTACATGTAGGTCTATTTTATTATTTCATGTACAATTATGTGCACTCAAAATTTGCATTGACACTATTTAAAAATATTAATTATACAGTTAAATGTAAGATTTTTAATAGAAAAGCTTCATGTTTTACGAGCACCACTCTAGAAAAGTATCCCATGCAACCCTAAAATAAAGCCTAACAATTTATTGAATGACGATGAAATAAAATTATGCTACCATTCTTCCATAACTCAAACAATTTGAATAATCATCGGGGAGTTTATTATTGAATTACCGGTAGTTTTTAATTTACAACTAAGTTATCAAAAGAGAACATTTATTTTATAAATAAAGAGTTCAAAATACCGGGAATTGTGATTTATTTCTTTTTTTCATTTGCTTATGTTCACATGTACCTGGCCAATTAATGTTTATTACATGGTATCAACTCTAGCGGTTTCAATCGCCTTAGGGCAGAAAATCAGTGCATGCTAATTTAGTATACGTATCAGCGTTTCACATCATTGAACATGCTGGTCAACAATGACCCTAATTTCCATCTACCTTATATAATGCAAAAAATAAAATTGATTTATAAAATGTCTATGAATTTCTTTCAGGATTAATTAATGTTGAACATAATCTGATGGTTCCATTCTGGTGATTTAGAGATGTACATTCTAACATTCACAAATAAAACTCTTAAAACTGAGTATTATAGAGATATAGAAAATAACAATAATTAAATTGACATGTCAGTAAAAATAACCATGAATGAAAAATAATACTTGGCAAAATTAACAAAGAATTTTCTACAATCCCGATAGTATGGAAATTGGCGATATAATGATGAGATCTATTTAAAGCTAATTCTTACTGGTGGAAAATAATTAATTCGTGTTTAATTTTCTGTATAAAAAATAAATGGGAAACAGTATAAATCACAGAAAAATAAAGAAATTGAATTATTAATTTAATACATCCGATAATTGGATTAAATGTTCATGTTCAGTTTAATTCATACATGTACGTGTGAAACCCTTCTTTCTTCAATAAATAATCATTCAATTTGTTTCTATGGGCATAATGTTCATAAATGACCTTCGCATACATGTAAGAAGTCTCGGCATACTACCCAGAAACAATTTCTACTGCCTTTTATAGTTCCATTGTTTATTGCAAATCTCATTTCTGAGTTAGCTCCGCCCATTAAATTAATAAACCTCGCCCACTGGGACTGCTGGGACTGCTTTCTGGGACTGCTGAGACTGCTCTCTGGGACCGCTGGGACTTCTGGGACTGCTGGGACCGCTTTGGGACTGCTGTGGGACTGCTCTGGGACCGCTGTGGGACTACTCTGGGACTGCATGCTGTGGGACTGCTTTAGCAGACCCAGAAAGCAGTCCCCGGGTCTGCTCTGGGACTGCTTTGTGTCAGGTTGGGTCTGGTCGGTACTGTAATTGAAACAATAATAAAAATGGAAGGCTTATTTTATTTTTTATGAAAGTAACTCAACTTATTTGCAAACTTTTTGATCACCCCTCGTATATGTTCTTACCATACACCTCAACTTCACAGAAATCAGTAAATGCATACTGAGAATATCCAGTTGGATAAGTAACATTTAGAAGTCTTTCATTGTAGTATATGACGTATTGCCCGTGTACAGGACAGCTTATGTTGACCACGGCTGGTATTGTGGATCTGTTGTAGATTGTGTCGTGGAAACAGAGATGACCATCAAATCTGTCTGTTGTGTTCGATATATAAACATAGAATCCTAAAAATCTAGATGTGTAGCCATTTGAAGAATCTGAAAAAAACATGATTTAGTTTCAGGGTTTGTGAACAGGGCGACAACTTTATATGAGAAGAAAATTGGGCAAATCATATGTGATGGGGACTTTTTTTCCTATTTTTTACTAATCTGCTTTTTATATGTAATAGATTTTTTAAAATGTTTGTTGAAAAAGATAATGCATATAGGTTGTGTATAGTTTTAGAAGATATATTTGAAAGATTGTGGGTTTTTTTTGTTTTGAAAAGTAAGCTTTAATTTAATATTCCTTCAATAAATTACAGTATTTTCAATCCAAGAATGATGCTAATCAAATATTGTTATTTAAGAGTTTTTTACTAGAACCCATAACAAAAATCTTAAATCTTAAGGCATCTATATTTATCTGAAAATAAGATTTAAATATCTGATAAAAGAAGTTGCCCGCATGGTGAAGTCGTTCTAGCGTTTGTTTGGAATCGTGAAATTAGGAGTTGATCCATATGTCGCTGGGTTCGAATCCCACTGTGGATTGTGGAGAGCGGTCCTTTGTATAAGGCTATATAAACCGACGTCTCATGTCGCAGTGGATGCTGGCATGAAAAAGATCCCTCATGCTCAGTAGGCCTGCGTGCTGAGCAAAGGACAACATTTGCAGCTCTCAGGTAAGTGGTGGCGTCTCCATATCAGTGAACAATTCTCGATGGGGAGGTTAAACAATATACAATCAATAAAATGGGAGAAAAATTATAATAATCTTTAAACGATCATTTTTGTCAAACATTGAGTCTCTAATTGTCCGTATGAAAGCAAGGCTTTATTGTGAAGACTGAGAGACCAGTTGAATGCAGAGAGAGAGAGAGAGCGAGAGAGAGGGGGGAGGACGTCAAGTTACGTATCAAGTGTGATTAAAGAGGTTTTTTATTTCATCTGTCTTTTCTTGGTTATTTTTTTGTCTTTCATTGTTAAATTTCTTTTTGAGATACCCCATTCACTTTCGAAACATTCGGACTGCATATGATATTTATCGAATGATCCATTTCTACTAATCTGCTTCCAGATAATTGGAAATATTTACAGTGAAACTTTTCCTAAGTTTTAGAAAAGCTCAAGACGAACGAAAACACTCAAAATATACTCTTCATTTCTTATTTTCAATTTTACAAGATTTTTTTTTTCTGTTAGTTTACGTTCCTTTGAAAATACTCAACTGATACACAATGCATACTTGATATGCAATCAATGTTTGGAAGGGCTGAAAACCAGAATGCAAACTTTTTTGCGCCACTGTCTACTTTAAAAGTAAAAAAAAACTAGAGTCGAGCTCGTTGCAAAGTAACAAATAGGTCTTCCGTTGGAGCTACGGAAAGGAAGACGTAACCTTGAGTCTAGGTCAAACCATTCCAAAGGTATATAAGTAAGCAACCTAAAGGCTTGTTGAGGAAGCAACTTACAATGTTTCGCCAGGAAAAAGACTGTAAAGGAATGTTATGAGCATGACCTTGAACTTTCTAAATGACCTTGCGACAAGCAATGACAAACTCTGTTATAAAAATACATAATCTGCGTGTTACCGACTGGAAAAGTTCACGTATGTTTTTTTAGATATTCTTTTAGTCCTTATCCAACCAAAACATCTTATCTTAAGTGACCTTGAACTTGAGTCAAGGTCATGCCCCACCCTGCATTATATGAGCAATGTTTCACTGGTACAAATACGGTTGAGAATTTAAAGTTTCTCTGTCAGTAACAGTGACTCGTCCAAAAGACTGGATATGTTCAGTTAATTTTTTTTTTTAACATATACCGAATCGTAAGAATTTATTAGGTTCAAAATTATGATTTACATGATCATTTAACTTGAAATATATATCTATAGGACATGAATGCCTCGCCGAGTGTATATTAGTAAATAATGCAACATTAAATCTGTATAAGTGTATGACGTTTGTTGAGAATATCTTGAATAGTTTCTTAAAAATTGAAATCTTAAAAATGGAAACTCCATACAGATAATGCATATAGGCATTAGCTTACATAAAAATATCTCAAATGGTTTCTTTAATACTAAGCGAATTGCAAATTAAAGACAAGTAAGGTCAAGGTCACATAAAAGTGCAAGATCAAAATGTATCAGGATACTAATAAAAGTTTGATAAAAATGTCTTGAATGGATTCTTCAAAACTGAAGGCCGCCCGTGTGACACAATGGTTAGAGCATCTGTTCTACACTAAGGTACCGGTCACGGTAGCCTAGTGGTAGAGCGTTCGCTTCGTGATCGGGAGGCCCGGGTTCGATTCTCGTTCCCGGCGCCGCGTCATACCTAAGACGTAAACAAAGGTAGTGACTGTTCCTTCGCCAAGCGCTCGGCACTAGAAGTGAAAGTCACGGGTCTTTCGGATATGACCTTAAAAACGTAGGTCCCGTGTCACGGTAGGCGCTGGCACGATAAAGAACCCTCACTGTTCAAGGGCCCTGAGTGCCGAGTATAGGTCTAAATTTGAAGCCCTTCACCGGCATACGGTGACGTCTCCATATGAGTGAAAAATTCTCAAGTGGGACGTTAAACAATATACAATCAATCAATCATTACAATCTACACTAAGGTTTGGATAGCTCTCATAAGTGTGTATCAGCATAT